>NC_061122.1:211798482-211940768 GCF_002878395.1 Capsicum annuum | reverse complement strand
AATTTAATGTTAAAACTAGCAATATGTAATATGTGTTATATAGATAAATATACGTGTGCATTTAAAGAATAGAACTATAAGGGAGCATATAATACAGAAGAAAGTAAAGAAGTTAGAATATTATATTTTAGTAAATTACCTGAACCATTTAGTTTAAAAATAATAAAGAGTTGGGATGAAGCAAACATAGTAGATACTCTAGGAGCAAGAATAAAATTTGTACAACAATGGTATAGAAATTTATGTGAAAAATACAGAGAAGAAATGAAAATGGAAAAAACATTAATAAAAATTTAGCATGTTCCAAAGATTAAATAGCACCTCAATTTGGATGTGAAGAAAAATATTATAAGAAAGAAAAAGACATAAGAAATACAAAAAATCAAAATATAAGTATAAGAAACCAAGAAAAAGATATTATGTAAAAAATTATAAATATAAAAGATCATATAGGAGAAAGAAATCTATGAAAGAATGTACTTGTTACAACTGTGGCAAACTAGGACATTTAGCTACAGATTGTAAAATGCCTCAGAATACATGCAAATAGATTATATAGATTACGAATTAGAAAGCGAAGATAGTATATATGAAATTTCAAAAAATGAAATATATAATAGTGAATTAGATGAATCAAATGACTGAAGAATATATAAGAATAATAACAAAGGAAGAATATTTAAATGAAGTAGGAACAAATCAGAAAATAATATTTGATAATAATATATTTGACGAGATAAATGGAAAAGAATTAGATTTAAGTGTAAAAAAAATATTTAAAATACCAACAATAAAAAACATATTTAGTAGACGAAAAGAAGAATACTACGTAGTAAGCCAAAAGGTAGAGCTAGTATACCACTAGCAACAAAAAGAATAATTAATAAAGAAATAAACGATATAAAAAGTAAAGACCTAATAAAATACGTACACCTTGGAGGAACAAAGATATTAATAAAAGCGTGTTTTAGAGAAGGAATAGATACACCAATAGAATTATATTTAGCAGATGATAGAATTATAAAACCTACAGAAAAAAATATAATAACTGCCATAAGAGGAAATTTAATATACCAAAAATTTAAATTCATAATAAGTGTGAATTATTCAGTGGCAATAACAGATAAAAACATAGATAAATCATTAGTATTATATTGGAAAAATATCAAAAATAGAACTAACCCCAGAAGTAAAATATTTACAACAAGATGTAAAAATCTATATGTATTAACAACAAGACATAAAATAACGGAAAAAAATAAAATTAATAAAATACAAATAGAAAGTCCTTTAGAAAAATTTGTAAAAAAATAATTGATAACAATGATTATAGTTACAAAGACATGGATATAGAAGAAGATTTATAAATAATAAATGATAGATTAAGTACAACAAAAAGAATAGCTTTTGAAAAAACAGAATCATCAGGATCATAAAAAAGAACAAATTATGAAATAACTTCAACAGTTAATTTGACTCAATATTATATAACGGGAATAATAAATGAAAAAGAATATTTAATACTTCTAAATACAGGACAGGAAGAAAATTATATAGCAAAATATCTAGTAAAAAATGAAGAAATAAAATTTAATAGTAATATATGCCCAGATCTACCAAGAAGTTTAATAACTACTAAAGATACAGCAGAAAAGGAAATAATAGTAGGAGTTAGAAAAATAAAAATAGAATTTGAAATAAAGGAAGATATGCAAAAAGCAGATATAATATTAGGAATAAAATGGTTAGAACAAGTAAAACCTTACAATACAGAACGTACACAAATAACCATAACCTATAATAGAGATAAATTATTGATATAAAGAGTTTTGACATGATATGAAAATATATGTACTTATGAAAATAATAGTAGAAGGATATTATAATAGATATTGTATACCAATGATAGAGACAGGAGCAGAAGCCAACTTATGTAGATATAATTGTTTACCAGAAGACAAATGGGATAAACTTAAAACACCAATAGTAGTTAAAGGATTTAATAATGAAGGAAGCTTAATTAACTATAAAGCTAGAAATGTAAAAACACAAGTATGGGATAAGATATTAACAATAGAAGAGATCTATAATTATGAACGAACATCAAAAGACATGCTTTTACGAATGCCATTTTTAGATAAACTATACCCACATATAATAACTAGAACATACTGGTGGTTTACAATCCCATCCAAAAAAAAGGTAAGAGCAAAAAGAGTTATTAATAAAATAAGAAAGAAAACTAATTGGATAAAAGTAAGCGAAAAAAATCATACAAAAATTAAAAAATATAAAAAACTCTGAAGGCACAATAGAACTAGTTATATTTTCAATAAATAAGGTAGAAATAATAAAGAAAAAATTAAGACAACTACACAGTGAAGATCCATTAAAAGGATGGAAAAAATATAAAACTACTATAAAAATTGAACTAATAGATAAAAATAGTACAATAACCCAAAAACCATTAACATATAACTTTGATGATATAAAACAATTTAAAATTCACATAGATGAATTATTAGAAAAACAATACATACGAAAAAGCACTAGCAAACATAATAGTTCAACATTTATAGTAAATAAACATAATAAACAAAAAAGAGGAAAAAGTAGAATGATTATTGATTATAGAAACCTAAATGCAAAAAGATATTAAAAATAAGACAGATACAATGATATAATTATTTTAGTAAGTTCGATTGTAAATCAGGATTTTATCATTTAAAGCTAGAAGAAGAATCTAAAAAATTAACCGCATTTATAGTACCACAAGGATTTTATGAATGGAATGTGTTACCATTTAGATATAAAAATGCACCCGGAAGATATTAACACTTTATGGATAGTTATTTTAAACAACTACCTAATTGTATAGTATACATAGATGATATACTATTATATACATAAACTAAAGAGGAACATTTAAAATTACTAGAACAATTTGTAGGTATAATAGAAAATTCAGGAATAAGTTTAAGTGAAAAGAAAGCCGAAATTATGAAAAATCAGATAGAGATTTTAGGAATATAAATAGATAAAAGTGGAGTAAAAATGCAACAACATATCGTACAAAAAATAATAAATTCAAAAGAAGAATTAGATACAAAAAATAAATTACAATCATTTTTAGGATTAGTAAACCAAGGAAGAGAATATATACCAAAATTAGCAAAAAACCTAAAGCAATTATAGAAAAAATTCAAAAAGGATGTCGAATATAATTACAACGAAGAAGATAAAAAACAAGTTCAGAAAATAAAAATACTTTGTAAGGAATTACCAAAATTATAATTTCCAGATGAAAATAAAAATCTTACATATATAGTAGAAGAACACACAAGTGAATATAGTTATGGAGGAGACCTTAAATATAGATATGAAGAAGAAAAATTAGAACATCATTGTAAATACTATTCAGGAACGTTTAATGAAACAAAAATAAAATAAGAGATATATAGAAAAGAATTATGCTCATTATATAAATGTTTATTAGCATTTGAGCCATATATAGTATATAACAAGTTTATTGTACGAACAGATAATACACAGGTACGTTGGTGGTTAACAAAGAAAATACAAAATTCAGTTATAATAAAAGAAATTCGGAGACTAGTATCAAACATATTAAATTGTACATTTACAATTGAAGTATTCAAAACTAACAAGAATGTCATTGTAGATTACATATCAAGACAAAGCTACACAGACTGATATAATAGAAGATGATGCTTTAGAAAAGATACTCAAAACCCTAACTACACTTTCCGTGAAAATGGACAGTATGGGTAATGAAATAGAAAAGCTAAAGACTAATGAAGTTAAACTGAAGTCTGCAGCTATGACTCAGATAACTCAGCAGTGTACAGACTATGTCGATAGGAAGACAATAAAATTCCAGAGCTAAAAGGAGATGTTGGGACACTCCATAAAACCCATAACGTTCATCAATCTACAATTGCTGGTAAAAGCAAAGGAGTTAGTGGACAAGGATATCAGAACATGAACAAGATATTTGAAAAACCATTGATACCAAAAACACAAAAAGACTCCTTGTTCATACCCCATAAACTACCACATATCGAGGAAGTTTAAACCAAGACAAAAAAACCTATAACCATATAACTCGATCATACATAAAAAATATCCACAAAATACAGACTTATCTAAACCTTAACCCCAGAGCAACAATTATCCAAGAACCAAACACAAACTATATAACCTAAAAATTATAAGGTTACAACAAGTTAATCGCATTACCGAAAACCAACCCAAGCTTAGTTAAAACTTGTTTTAGTTATGGATTATTAAATACCGTATATACCCAAGAAGGAGATGAACTAACAACTATACCATAATTATATAGAGCATTCGCCACCTATAAGAAAATAACCAAAGGAAATCTATTTTTTATAAAGTTTTATACCGCACCAGCAGAGATATTATATGAAGAAATTAAACCAGTTATACAAGTTGTAAAAATAGGATTAACCAGATATATGATTATACCGAAAGATATTGTTCAACAGCCAGAGATAAAGTTGAGATACCTGATTTTTATACAAATAAATGAATTATTGAAATATCTTCAATTGTTCAAGAATTAGCAAATAACTACCTAAATGGAAACCCAATATGGAGTTATTATTCAAGAGATCATCAAATGATTTATTCAAATTCAAGGGAGCTACGACAGTCAGATTTGGAAGAAGCTACATAATGGATTTGACACTACTCAATCCATAAAAATAACCAAATGCAAGAGCAATTAAGAAGAGATTTATTTCAGAAGAATTATTAACAGAATATCGCAAAATTATAGGACACAAATATCCAGACCTCCTATGCTCCAAATGCAATGTACAAAATAACGTGATTCCAGAAGTCCAGCTAGAATAAAAGAAAAATCAACCAAGAAGATAAGAACGCCAGCTAGGAGATGAACGACAAAAGATATAAAGCAGCACTGACCAATGAAGAAATAATAAAAGAAAGAAGACAAAGCATTGAAATATGAAAATGACATATGGAGAAAAAAGATAACTTTGTGGAATATGAAATACGTAAATTATGTAAACATTTAATAGCATTTACTATTTCTAGACTAGCCTTTTTGACTTTTCTTGTATCATTTATTAGTTTTTTGGCACTTGTCATTATTTACTTTTTACATTTTTGACAAATGTAAAGATAGGACCATTATTATTCTTTTTCTTTTCTTATTTTTAATTCTTTTCGTTTTTTAGATATTATTTATTTTAGTTCTTTATATTTTTGTGATTTTGTTATGTTATTCATCTGTACAATATTTATAATATTTTGATGGATACCGAAATCTGATTTTATCATAATTAAGTGGTATGTATCTCATTATTCTAGATTTTAAATGGATTATTAATTTTGCCTCATTGCTAGATATTAAGGTAATTAAGTAAGCTAATCTATGGGGATTTTATTTTGTTTTATTTAGCTTCTTATATTTTGGGTAGTAACTAGTTAAAATTCTTTCTATTTTTCTAAAAGCTTGTATATTTTTAAATGATCTTCTCATATTCAATAAATAAATAACAACAAGATAACGTTATTGATAATAGCTTATAATTAACAATTAAATTAACACATATCGACATGTACATTTCTTAAATAACATAGCTCTGATAGAATTGTAGGGGGGTGCGGATAACTTAGATAATTTGCATGGATAACTAGTAGATAACTAGTACTTACTATTTCTATAGGGGTGTGTGGATAACTTGGGTAATTTGCGTAGATAACTAGTACATAACTAGTACTTACTAGTTCTATCATGTTAATTGACATAACTAGTACTTACTAGTTCTATCATGTTAATTGAAGTGTTATGTCATAGCATTCCTTAGTTATTTGTTTTAACCTTATTAATTCTTCTATTTTATTTTTAAGGTATACTATCTGTTCCATATTTCTAGTTTTTATGTAGTCAAGTAGATTTTTTTTCATAAGTGTTTCTATTAATCATATTTGCTCCATAACTTGTCTTCAATATTCTAAGTATTTGTAGTTTACATTTTATCCTATAATAGTTGTAATACTGCAAATTTCTTTGTAATAATTTATTCTAATTGTACTATATCTGATATTAAATTCTAGGTTATTTATTTCGTTAATTATCGTGTCTTTTTCTTCTATGATTAATTCTATGTCTAAATCATAATCTAAACTATCATTTAATTCTAGTTGTTCCAAGGTTTTATCTATCCAAATTAATATTTTTTTTAATTGTTCTCTTCCTCTTCTAAGCTGGTTTCTATAATTAATTTCTTCGTATAGCCAACTTTGTTTTTCTCTAACTCTTCATATATATTCTAACATTTTAATCTGTATAATATCTGTCTAAATAATAACTATCTAAATATGAGAAGTAGTTGAACATGTTATTTAAGAATAATCTAGTATATAGTTGTCAAGACCTAAAAGGCCATGAGTGGCACCAACCCTAATCTTCCTGTGGGAGAACCATCTAAACCGAACCATTACCCAATCACTTAGTGTAATACCCCAAAAAATCTAAACCAATATTAGATCCATGTACCAAGATCATGCATAGTACATCATTGTTCTTTTATAGTTTTATGAGTAGGTTAGATATATATTAAGGCTTCAAATAACTCCCAGCTATCAGATGAATCAAAACATTCTTTACCGATTGAATTCTTGAGAAGGATATTGGTATAGTCAACTTCAAATGAGCATATCTCAAATTATACTTGGAATTTTTGAGATCATGACCTATCAACATATAGATAATTGAATTAGATTTCCAATGATAAAAATTTTGCCTAAATCCGATATCGGAGCAAAGCGTTATTCCTATTTTAGCCAAGTATGTCAGGCTGGAAACAGTATGACGACATTCATGGTAGCTTACCACACTTGTGACGCCCTACCATGAAAGTCGTCAGCCTTAGGTAGAAAACAGTTCCTAAGTGACAACATTCTTGGTAGATTAACACACTTGTGATGCCCTACCACGAAGGCCGTCATCCTTAGGCAAAAACCAGCTCCTATGTGACGACATTCGTGGTAGCTTACCACACTTGTGACGCCTTATGTTGAAGGTCATTATACTTAGGGATAAACCAGATCCTAAGTGATGACATTCATGGTATGTTACCACACTTGTGATGCCCTACCACAAAGGTCATCAGCCTTAGGCAGAAACCAGCTCCTAAGTGACGGCATTCATGGTAGCTTACCACACTTGTGACGCCCTATCATGAAGGTCGTTAGACTTAGGAAGAAACCATCAATTCCAGCTCCTGTGTGACGACATTTTTGACGGCTTACCACATTTTTGATGCCTTGTCACACATATCTTTAGCTATTATTTTCAGCAACTGGGAATTTATTTCATAAGGGTATTTTGGTCTTTTCTTTCACCTTCCACGACTTATAACCCTAAAGAGGCATAATTTTTCACATTTTTCTTTAGTTAAGCATCTCATAAACCCCCTCTTACACTCTCAACCATAAGATTAGGGTTTTTATCAAACTTATCTCTCAAAAGCAAAATTCAACCCTTTTTCCAAGATAATTGAGAATTAAGTTTCCCAAATCCAAGAACTCTCCAGCAAATCATCAAGGTTTCCTTTCTAAGGTATGCGTAGTGTTTATCTATGGATCCAATCCATTCATATAGCTCAATAACCATGTTTTAAATATTATTTTGTAAACTTTTTGTGATGATATGAGTATGTACATGTTGATGATTGTTGTTTAAGTTTCAAGATGATATCTAAGAATGTTTTCATGGAATATATGTGGTTGTTGGTTGAAAATCATGAATTTTGGGTGGTTTGATATAATGCAAGTATGAAATCCACCCATGCCTTAGAGAATGCATGTAAGGTGTTTGATAAAATGCCTAGGATGCTAGAAATTCCTATGTACATGATTCCATACTATGTAAATAACAAGTCCATGTTAGTTATACACTTCAATATGAATTTCCATGCTATTTATGTATTTCATGGTGGTGTCATGAAACATATATGATGATGGAGATATGAATTATGTATACAAAATATATCCATATTTTCCTACCATGTTGAGATGTTGAATAAACTCATGGAGCATGCTATCCCTTACTTACAATATTATGAATTATGGACTCAAATCTTGTGATTAAGTCAGGTCATGTGTGTCAGTTTCCTTCTATTGAGTCCTGGGGTATTCAAACCCAAAAAACATAGCTGTGTGCCTAGAGCCATGTTATGTTGTCATAATAATCTCAATCAAGCTATAATCTATAGAACTCAGTCAGTCATGTGACTCAGGAAACCTCAGAAATCTTATGATCTCAGTTAACTCTCAGATAATAGTACTACTTCATCAGTCAATGGAAGTCAGTTAATCTGTCCATGTACAGTCATTTGAATCATGTTTAGTCTTTTCAGATGGGAGTGGAATTTAGCACCGAGTGAACCCAAGGATGGGGACTCACCTACCAGTTTTAGGGTATGATCCTTAGCAGTCATCCTTGTGTTCCAAAACTACATAGCCAGCGTAGGTTGAGACATCTTAGCCTGTCATATTAGGGTTGATGAGGTGACTTAACTTGTCAGTTTAGGGTCCCACCATTCTCACTTTGAGTATCTTCCAGATAAGGGTCACTCACAACTGTCCTTACTAGTGGCGCAGTGTTGACACCCCTCCAGTCGGGGCAGAGATTGGACCCCAGCTTAGTCGTAATGGTATACATGGGGCATGTCGGTTAAACAACTATCTCCCACAGTTTTAGTATCAATCTCAGTAAAAGAACTCAGATAGTTCTTCAGATGTCAGTATACAAGGACTGTTAGATACAGTCAAATTCAGTTATAGCACGGAACTCAGAGAGTTCAACCAGATTCAGGGCTGTCAGATACAGTCATCCATGTTATCAGAACTACAGTTCCATCCATGTATTAGCATACAGATTTAGCCATTACGTACTCACGATCTTAGTTACTATATATGTTTGCAATCTTACATTCTTATCTGTCAGTCAGTAGATTATTTATGCATGTAAACCCTTTGCATTAGCCTACCTCACTCGTATACTCAGTACTCCAGTTGTACTGATGCATTTGCACTATGGTGCTTTCTTTTCATGTTACACCATAGGTTCAAAGGCATGAGTCCCAAACCAGTAGTTGCAGTCGCATCCAATATACAGAGTTGTAGTGAGTCCTCTTCATTCGAGGACGACATTATTTGATTTATTCATTTATTTCTTCAGTGCAGTTTTATGGAGTTAGTTGGAGACATATTCCTTCAACTCCTTATTTCAGACAGTACTTAGAGTCTTTTGGATTTACGCTCAGATTTAGCTTTCAGATTCAGTTTTTAGTTTTTTGGGGTATTTTTTGCCCATATGGATGTTATATTATTTCAGTTGAACCTTATGGCCTATTATGAATATTTTCCACATTATTATATCATAAAATGCAGTTTCCAGGTACAGATATCAGTCATGAGTTAGCTTGTGGTCCCTTGGGGTCATAAGCATCGTGTAGCATTTTGATTCAAAAAATTGGGGCGTTACAAACTTGGTATCAGTGCCTAAGGTTCAATAGAGTCCTAGGAAGTCTGAAAGCCTCATCTAGTAGAGTCTTGTACATGGGTGTGTTGCACACCACATTTATGTACAGGAGGCTATGAGATGTTTTAGGAACAGTTCCCTTTCTTCAGTATTCATGTCATGCTAGTAAGCATAATTTTAAGTCAGTCTCTCAGTCTAATCCACTCTTTTTGTTATTTCAAAAATATACCTCTGAAGAGAAGAAATTAGCCAGCTCCTCAGCCCAAAGATCCTTTGGGAAAACATATTTCTCATGCGGAGTTCAGCACCGCATTTATCGCTCTTGCTTAGTCTGTAGCTACCCAGAATGAACGACCAATAGTCATTTTGAACAACCCAGTGGCCAATGTAGTAGCAGCTAGGATTCGAGACTTCACCCAAATTAACCCTTCATCCTTCTTTGGGTCTAAGCCAGACGAGGATCCTCAGGAATTCTTTGACCAAGTCCAGAAGGTCATTGATATCATGGTAGTCACTTCTTCTCAGAGTGACAAGTTAGCCTCATACCAATTACAGGATGTCACTCACACTTGGTACAAGCAATGGTTAGCAGAAAGGTTAGAGGATGCAGGTCCTGTTGAGTGGGAAAAATTTGTCTCGGCTTTCTTAGACAGATTCTTTCCCCAAGAGCTGAGAGAGGCCAAAGTTCTTGAGTTCATCAATCTCAGGTAGGGAAATATGACAGTTAAAGAGTATTCTCTTAGATTTACTCATCTAGCCAAATGTGACCCTCATGTGGTTGCAGACAATAGGGCTAAGATAAGAAAGTTTGTGTCAGGGGTGAATGATAGCATAGTAAATGAGTGTAGGTCTGCGATGCTGAATAGTGATATGAATTTAGCCAGGCTCATGATCCACGCTCAACAAATAGAGGAGAAGAAGGTTAATACTAGGGAGAGGCAGGACAAGAGAGCAAGAACAGACAGTTTCAGTTTTGCTCAGCCCAAATCAAAGGGAGGAAATCATTTATAGTTTCTTCCTAAGTCAGCAGTTCCAGTCCCTTCCTCCGCTAGTGCCCCAGTTTCAAAGTTCAGGGATGGCAACAGAGACAGAGCATCAGGCTCTAAATCTCAGGGAAGTGTTAGCAGTGCCCAAAAAAACCCCCTTTGTTAGACTTGTGGTAAGAACCACAAGGGTATTTGTAGAGCGGTAGTGATGTCTATTTTGGTTGTGGTAAGCCACGCCACAGGATTAGGGAGTGTCCTCAGCCAGGCCCTCAAGGTCAGTAGAATCGTTCCACAGCTTAGTACGATTACTCAAACCAGCAGGGTGCCACTTCCGGTGCTACTAGTGGGCAATACCCAAATAGACTCTATGCTCTTCAGACCCGACAAGATCAGGAAAATTCTCCTGATATCGTTACTGGTACATTATAGATTTTCCATGTTCATGTTTATGCTTTGCTAGACCCAGGTTCATCCTTGTCTTTTGTCACTCCATACATAGCAGGCAATTTTGGAATCAGTTCCAAAATTTTAGCAGAGCCCTTTTCAGTCTCTACCCCAGTGGGTAAAACCATCATAGCTCAGTGGGTATACAAGAACTACCCAGTTATGATATTTCAAAAATCTACGTCAGCAAATTTAGTTAAGTTAGAGATGACTGATTTTGATGTCATTCTCGGCATGGATTGGCTTCATTCTTGCTATGCCATAGTCGACTACAGAAACAATATAGTTCAGTTTCAGTTCCCAAATGAGCCTGTCCTAGAGCAGAAGAGTAGCACTTCATCTTTCAGGGGTCAGCTTGTTTCCTACCTTCTGGCAAGGAAAATAATTTCTAAGGGGTGTGTGTATCATCTCGTGCATGTTAAGGATTCCACTTTCGAATCCCCCAGTCTCAAATCAGTCCTAGTGGTTAATGAATATTCTGATATCTTTCCCGAAAATCTTCCAGGCGTTCCTCCCGAAAGGGAAATAGACTTTGGCATAGACCTTCTCGTGGATACTCAGCCTATTTCTATTCTGCCATATAGAATGGCACCAACAGAACTCAAGGAACTGAAAGATCAGTTGAAGGATCTCTTAGATAAGGGATTCATCAGGCCCAGTGTATCCCCATGGGGTGCGCTCGTCTTATTCATGCACAAAAAAGATGATTCTCTCAAAATATGTATTGATTACCATCAACTCAACAAAGACACGATCAAGAACAAGTATACGCTGCCTAGGATAGATGACTTGTTTGACCAACTTCAGGGTGCCAGTTATTTCTCTAAGATAGACCTCAGATCAGGCTATCATCATCTTAGAGTTAGAGAATGTGACATTCTAAAGATAGTTTTTGGTACTCAATATGGTCACTTTGAATTTTTAGTCATGCCCTTTGGTCTTACCAATGACCCTGCAGCTTTCATGGACTTGATGAACCGGGTGTTCAAGCAGTAATTGGACACATTCATCATAGTATTCATAGATGATATTCTAGTCTATTCTCACATAGAGCGTGATCATTCAGACCATCTCATAATTGTTCTTCAGACTCTGAGGGATCACCAGTTGTTTGCCAAGTTCAGTAAGTGCGAATTTTGGCTAAGATCAGTAGCATTCCTTGGCCACATTATTTCCGATGATGGCATTAGAGTAGATCCTCAAAACACCAAAGTGGTAAGAAACTGGCCTCGCCCTATCTCTCCATCAGATATCAGGAGTTTCTTGGGTTTGGTTGGCTATTACCGATGGTTTGTCAAGAGATTTTATTCTATTGCATCTCCTATGTCCAAATTGACTCAGAAGAAGGTCAATTTTCAGTGGTCAGAACCTTGCAAGAAGAGTTTTCAGGAGTTGAAGACTCGACTCACCTCAGCTCCTATTTTAGCACTTCCCGATGGTTCTGATGGATTCATAGTATATTGTGATACGTCCAGAGTAGGTTTAGGTTTTGCCCTCATGCAGCATAGTAGAGTCATAGCCTACACCTCCAGACAGTTAAAGCCCCATGAGAAGAATTATCCTACTCATGACCTTGAGTTAGCAGCAGTTGTCTTTGCCTTAAAGATTTGGAGGCATTATCTATACGGTGTTCATGTAGACGTCTTCACAGATCACAAGAGCCTTCAGTATGTCTTTTTCCAGAAAGATCTCAATCTTTGTCAGAGAAGGTGGTTAGAGATCTTGAAGGATTATGACATGAGTGTCCTTTATCATCCTGGCTTGGCCAATGTAGTGGCCGACGCACTCAGTAGACTATCTATGGGTAGTGTTTCCCATGTTAAGGATAGTAAGACGAAATTAGATCAGGAGATTCATCAGCTTACTAGACTAGGCGTTTGCTTAGTCGACTCTTCAGAGGGTGGTGTATGTATTCAGAGTAGTTCAGAGTTGTCTCTAGTTTCCGAGGTAAAAGAGAAGCAAGACAGGAATCCTAGCCTTGTCAAGCTAAAAGAATCAGTTCAGATTCAGGAAGTAGAGGTTTTCTCCCAAGGGAGAGATGGTGTTCTTCATTGTCAAGGTTGTCTGTGTGTTCCCGGTGTAGATAACTTGAGGCAGCAAATTCTTGCAGAAGCACATGGTGCACGATACTCTATTTATACAGGGGACACTAAGATGTACAACGACTTGTGGGAGATCTATTAGTGCAGTGGGATGAAGAGGGATATTGCAGAGTTTGTGGCTAAGTGATCTACATGTCAGCAGGTTAAGATAGAGCATCAGATACCTAGTGGTTCCATGCAAGAGTTTACTATTCCTACTTGGAAGTGGGAAAAAGTGAACATGGACTTCGTGATGGGTTTGCCTAGAACACATCATCAGCATGATTTAGTTTGGGTCATTGTAGACAGAATGACCAAGTCAGCTCATTTCCTTCCAGTTCATACCTCTTAGCCAAGGATTATGCCAAACTCTATATCAGGGAGGTTGTTAGATACACGGTGTTCCACTATTTATCATCTCAGACAAAGGTACCCAGTTCACCTTTCACTTCTAAAAAGAGTTCCAAAAGGGTCTTGGTACCCAAGTTCATCTTAGTACAATGTTTCATCCTCAGACAGATGGTCAAGCAAAAAGGACCATTCAGACCCCAGAAGATATGCTAAGGGCGTGTACAATTGATTTCAAGAGAGGGTGGGATGACCACTTGCCTTTGATTGTGTTTGCAAACAACAAAAGCTATCACTCCAGTATTCAGATGGCTCCATTCAAAGCTCTCTATGGTAGGAGATATAGGTCTCCGATTGGTTGGTTCGAAGTTATTGAGACCGCAATCATAGGGCCTGACTTAGTACTCGATACCTTATAGAAAATTTAGTTAATCTGAGAAAGACTCTGGGCTACTCAAATCCGATAGAAGTCTTATATGGATGTTCGTAGAAAGGATCTCGAATTCGAGGTCGATGACTATGTCTATCTCAAGATCTCTCCCATGAAGGGAGTGAAGAGATTTGACAAGAAGGGAAAGCTCAGTCCCCGATATATCGGTCACTTCAGGATTCTCAATCGCTTTGGCAAGGTAGCCTATGAGCTTGAATTACCTTCAGATCTAGCCTCAGTTCATCCAGTCTTCCATGTTTCTTTGCTCAAGAAGTGCATAGGTGACCTAGTAGTTGTAGTCCCTATTCAGAGCGTTGACATTTAGAATAGCCTCTCTTATGAAGAGATTCCAGTTGAAATTCTCGACTATCAGACTCATAGGCTAAGGAACAAGGAAGTCCCTCTAGTCAAGGTTTTTTGGCGGAATCAGTCCATGGAGGGAGCTACTTAGGAAGCAGAAGCAGAAGCAGAAGCAGACATGCAAACCAAGTACCCTCATATTTTCTCTGCTAATTTAGACTTAACTTGAGGTAACCATTTTCCTTAAGCTTATTCAGTTACATGTTCAAAATTCCAATATAAAAAAATTGGTAGTATCAGTGCATAGCTTATCATGCATTCATGAGTTTAGCTTATCAGTCATGCATCAGATATGCATGTTCAGTTGGGCTATATTCATTTTAGAATTCAATTCAGTCCTAAAATCATGTGCCAATTGAGCATAATCAGTGTATGCATCGTTTATCTTTTCTTCCCTCTCAAGCAGTCATCATTTGAGGACGAATGTTTCCAAGGGGGGAGACATTGTAATACCCCAAAAAATCCAAACCAATATTAGAGCCATGTACCAATCTCATGCATAGTACATCATGGTTCTTTTATAGTTTTATGATTAGGTTAGATGTATATTAAGGCTTCAAATAACTTCCACCTATCAGACGAATCAAAACATTCCTTACCGATTGAATTCTTGAGAAGGATATTGGTATAGTCAACTTAAATTGGGAATATATCTCATTATACTTGGAATTTTTTATCTCATGACCTATAAACAGATATATAATTGAATTATCTTTCTAACGATACCAATTTTGCCTAAATCCGATATCGGAGCAAAGCGTTATTCTTATTTTACTCCAGCATGTCAGGCTAGAAACAGTGTGACGACATTTATGGTAGCTTACCATACTTGTGACGCCCTACCACGAAGGTCATCAGCCTTAGGCAGAAACCAGATTCTGAGTGACCAAATTTGTGGTAGCTTACCACACTTGTGACGCCCTACCACGAAGGTCATCAGCCTTAGGCAGAAACTAGCTCCTAAGTGACGACATTCGTGGTAGCTTATCACACTTGTGATGCCCAATCACAAAGGTCGTCAGCCTTAGGCAGAAACCAACTCCTAAGTGATGACATTCGTGGTAGCTTACCATACTTGTGATGCCCTACCATGAAGGTCGTCAGCCTTAGTAAAAAACCAGCTCCTAAGTGACGACATTAGTGGTAGCTTACCACACTTGTGATGCCCTATCACGAAGGTCGTCAGACTTAGGTAGAAACCATCAATTCCAACTCCTGTGTGATGACATTTTTGACATCTTACCACATTTTTGATGCCTTGTCACAAATGTCGTCATCTATGATTTTCAGCAACTGGGAATTTATTTCATAAGGGTATTTTGGTCTTTTCTTTCACCTTCCATGACTTATGACCCTAAAAAGGCGTAATTTTTCCTATTTTTCTTTAGTTAAGCATCTCAAAAACCCTTTCTTACGCTCTCAACCACAAAATTAGGGTTTTTATCAAACTCATCTCTCAAAAGCAAGATTCAACCCTTTTTCCAAGATAATTGTGAATTAAGTTTCCCAAATCCAAGAACTCTCTAGTAAATCATCAAGGTTTCCTTTCTAAGGTATGCGTAGTGTTCATCTATGGATCCAATCCGTTCATAGAGCTCAAGAACCATATTTTAAATATTATTTTGTAATCTTTTTGTGGTGATATGAGTATGTACATGTTGATGATTGTTGTTTAAGTTTCAAGATGATATCTAAGAATGTTTTCATGGAATATATGTGGTTGTTGGTTGAAAATCATGAATTTTGGGTGGTTTGATATAATGCAAGTATGAAATCCACCCATGCCTTAGAGAATACATGTAAGGTGTTTGATAAAATGCCTAGGATGCTAGAAATTCCTATGTATATGATTCCATGCTATCTAAATAACAAGTCCATGTTAGCTATACACTTTAATATGAATTTCCATGCTATTTATGTATTTCATGGTGGTGTCATGAAGTATGTATGATGATGGAGATATGAATTATGTATACAAATATATCCATGTTTTCCTCCTATGTTAAGATGTTGAATAAACCCATGAAGCACGCTATCCCATACTTACGATATTATGAATTGTGGACTCAAATCTTGTGATCAAGTCAGGTCATGTGTGTCAGTTTCCTTCTATCGAGTCCTGGGGGTATTCGTACCCGAAAAACATAGCTGTGTGCTTAGAGCCATGTTATGTTGTCACGATAATCTCAGTCAAGCTATAATCTATAGAACTCAGTCAGTCATGTGACTCAAGAAACCTCAGAAATCTCATGATCTCAGTTAACACTCAGATAATAGTACTACTCCATCAGTCAACGAAAGTCAGTTAATCTGTCCATGTACAGTCACTTGAATCATGTTTAGTCTCTTCAGATAGGAGTGGAAGTTAGCACCGACTAAACCCAAGGATAGGGACTCACCTATCAGTTTTAGGGTGTGATCCTTAGCAGTTATCCTTGTGTTCCAGAACTACGTAGCCAGCGTAGGTTGAGACATCTTAGCCTATCAGATTAGGGTTGATGATTTGGCTTAACCTGTCAGTTTAGGGTCCCACCATTCTCACTTTGAGTACCTGCCAGATAAGGGTCACTCACAACTGTCCTTACTAGTGGCGCGATATTGACACCCCTCTAGTAAAGGCAGATATTAGACCCCAGCTTAGCCGTAATGGTATACATGGGGCATGTCGGTTAAACAACTACCTCCCATAGTTTCAGTATCAATCTCAGTAAAAGAACTCAGACGTTTCTTCAGATATCAGTATACCAGGATTGTTAGATACAGTTAAATCAGTTATAGCAAGAAACTCAGAGAGTTCAACCAGATTCAGGGCTGTCAGATACAGTCATCCATGTTATCTGAACTACGATTCCATCCATGTATTAGCATACAGATTTAGCCATTACGTACTCACGATCTTAGTTACTATGGATGTATGCTTGCACTATTACGTTCATATCAGTCAGTCAGTAGTATTATTCATACATGTAAACCCTTTGCATTAGCCTACATCACTCATATACTCAGATCTCCAGTTGTACTGACACATTTGCGCTATGGTGCTTTCTTTTTATGTTACACCATAGGTTTAGAAGCATGAGTCCCAGACCAGCAGTTGCAGTCGCATTTAGTATACAGAGTTACAGTGAGTCCTCTTCATTTGAGGACGACATTATTTGATTTATTCATTTATTTCTTCAGTGCAGTTTTACCGAGTTAGTTGGAAACATGTTCCTTCAACACCTTATTTTAGACAATACTTATAGGCTTTCAGATTTACGCTCAGATTTAGGTCTCAGATTCAGTTTTCAGTTATTTTTGGTATTTTCCGCTCATATGGATGTTATATTATTTTAGTTGAACCTTATGGCCTATTGTGCATGTTTTCCGCATTATTATGTCATGAATTGCAGTATACAGGTAAAAATATCAGTCATGGTATAGCTTGTGGTCCCTCGGGGTCATAAGCACCGTGTAGCATTTCGATTCAGAAAATGGCGTTACTCTTAGTCAATATTAAGCTGATGATATCATAAAATTAACATAATAATAATTGCTCACAATTAATTGATATTAATACGGATATCAAATAAAATACTTATTGAAATACTCAAGATCTGAAAGTCACCGTACAAGAACAACTAACAAAAACATGTCTAAAGAGGTTTCCAAATAAAATACATTAGGAGTGTTTCATTGCCCGAAAGATGGACAATAACAACTAAGATGACTCGTGGTAGCCTGAAGACAGAGTGCTCACCCTTCAGATCAAGATATGCTATCAACTCTAGAGGTGAGGTCATGTCTGAGCCTCTGGAACACTTTCTGTACTCAACAAAAGAAGAGTACAGGGTAGTATCAGTACAAACCATTATGTACTGGTAGGCATCATAGGTCAATTCAACTTAATAGGATGTACACAACATAATTAGAAAAACATGTAGACAGGCATTATCAATAACAAATTCTCATTGGACCAACAATACAGCAATAACAGGTCAACCGTACTTACAAACAAATCATATAAATATCAAGAGTATCAATCATATGGTAAACATCCACAGAATCAACACAAGTATGTACACACATGCTATGGGACTTATTTTTGCCCAGATAGTTATGACCTGTAGGGAACAGTCTATGTTCATGTACCGTACCGGCGTGGTACCTGATCCAACATAAATATAAATGTACTGGCGTGGCACCCGATCCAACATAAATATAAATGTACCGGAGTGGTACCCGATCCAACATAAATATAAATGTACCGACGTGGTACTCGATCCAACATAAATGTAAACGTAGCGGCGTGGTACCCGATCCAACATAAACATAAACAGGTATATCACTATCATTTTACACAACCTCACTGTATACCACACAATGTATCATGTTTACAAGTACACTTAAAGTCATAAGACAATCCCATCAAGTCAATTTTCAATAAACTTTTATACATGAATCAACAATCCAAACTTCAACAACTTTAATCATGTACACCAATCCACAAGTATCCAATTTAGGAGCGTACATACAATTAGATCGAGTCTAAACTCTAATTAAACCGTAACCTACCTCAATTAAAAAACCAAAATATCACTAGTCCACAAGTGCGTTGCCCTTCCTCAAAATTTTGGAACGTTCAAATCTCTTTAGGTATGTAGTCCTACGAGAAACAGCAGCAACATACCACTTAATAACTTAGAAAAACCTTAATAACTACCGTTCCAGGTTTAACTTAATGATTAATATCATTATTATGTAATCATTACTTCAATCTTTAATTTCCATAACTTACTGTTCAGGTACTGATTCATATTCACGCACTATAACAACCAAAATCCGTTCGTTCCTTATCTTTATGTCCAAGTAATAAAAATTCAACACTAATTCTCAATTATTAATTCATGATAGCCTCATCATTACCTTGTCTGCTATATCAATATGACCAAAAAAAATTGCTAAAGCAGTACAACTGACTTTTGAGGGGATTATCAGTATTCCTAGTAGGCAAACTAAAGTAGTGCCCTTACCAGAAATCAACGTGAAATCGTTGCTACCTCAAAACCGCAGTCCAAGTTTCTCAAAGAATTCCTCATAGTTCAGCTATTGTTGTTAAACAGAGAAGTTAAACCTATCCTTAATTAACTTAAATGTGGTTTATCTGATATAAGGGGTTTTGAGTTTTGACTTATTAAATTACTAAATATCAAAACTACCCAAAGCTTTTAGTAAATCCTAAAAGTTTGTTCGGAACCCAATAGAAACAAACCAAATGTGTACATTGACTAAAAAGTATATTCCGACCCTATTAAAAATACTACGATACTAACCCGAGATTGTCTCGATCAAAGATTGACCATGATTGGGTTTAACTTTATTAAAACTTAATAATTCAACTAATGACTCAATAACTTCTAAACACCTAAAAAATTGATGATACCCATCCCGTGAGTCATAATCCACGTATACAGACTACGGAGAGCACTAAAATAGGGAAGATAAGAACATTCCACAAACGATCGGGAGGGTCGTTACATCAGATACCAATTAAACAACCGTTCGTCCCTGAATGGGCAAACACAAGACAAGAAGTAAAAACAAGACATTACCTAAATCCGCAAAAAGATGTGAATACTTGCTACGCATGTCTACTTCGGTCTCCCAAGTGGCTTCCTAAATAGGCCAGTTCTTCCACTGGACCTTCATAGAAGCAATCTCCTTAGTCCTCAACTTACGGACAGATCTATCAAGAATAGCAATAGGTTCCTCTTCATAAGATAGGTTTTCATCTAACAAGACTGAATCTAAATGAAGTATGTAGTTAGCATCACCATGAAACTTCTTTAGCATTGATACATGAAATACAGGGTGCACTCCCGACAAACTCGGAGGCAATGCCAATCTATAGGCCACCGGCCCCATATACTGAAGAATCTTGAATGGTTCAATATATCTAGGACTGATCTTACCTCGCTTCACAAAATGCATAACACCTTTCATAGGTGACACCTTGAGCAATACCTGCTCACCCTCTATAAAGTGCATATCTCTAAATTTCTGATCCACATACTCTTTTTGTCTAATTTGAGCCACTATAAGTTTTTCCTGAATGAACCTGACCTTCTCTAACAATTCCCTCAATAGATCAGTACCCCATGGTCTCACCTCAAATGCATCAAACCACCCAATGGGAGATCTACACCTCCTCCTATACAAAGCCTCAAATGGCGCCATATTGATACTTGAATGACAACTGTTATTATATGCAAACTCGGCCAAAGGTAGGAACTGATACCAGTGACCTTCAAAATCCATCACACACGCACGGAGCATACCTTCAACACCTGAATCATCCGCTTGAACTGCCCATCGGTCTGAGGGTGAAAAGCTGTACTAAGGTCCAACCTTGTGCCCAACTCCCCATGCAGTTTCTTCCAAAAGGTAGAGGTAAATTGAGTACCCCTATCCGAGATAATAGAAATAGGGACCCCATGCAACCGAACAATCTCCTTAAGATATATCTTGGCCAACTTTTCCATATTATACATCCCCTGAACTGGAATGAAATGTGCAGACTTCGTCAACCTACCATAATAACCTATATAGAATCATACTTTCCCAGAGTCTTGAAAAGACCGACAACAAAATCCATAGCTATCCTTTCCCATTTCCATTCAGGAATGGGCATCCTCTGAGGAGCACCACCAGAATTCTGATGCTCATACTTTATCTGCTGGCAACTTTTGCATTGAGCAACAAAAGCAACTATGTCATGCTTCATCCGACCCCACCGGTAATGCTGCCTCAAATCACGGTACATCTTGGTTGCACCAGGATGTATAGAATATTTCAAGCAATGGGCCTCAGCTAGAATAGTAGGAATCAAGTCATCAACACGAGGTACACAAACTCGCCCCTTAATCTGCAACACACCATCACCATTAAGAATGGCCTCTTTGGCCTCACCCTGCAAAACCCTATCATGAATTTTCCTCAACCTACCATCCTCAAATTGTTTAGCCTTGATTTGATCAAGAAATGTAGACCTTGCCTCAATGCTGGCTAGAATTCCTCCTTTCTTAGTCACCTCAAGCTAAACAAACTTGTTAGCTAGAGTCTGAATCTCTCTAGCCAATGGACGCTTGCTAGTATTCAAATAAGCCAAACTACCTATACTTTTTGACTTCCTGCTCAAAGCATCAGCGGTCACATTAGCCTTCCCCGAATGGTAGAGAATGATGACATTATAATATTTAAGCAACTCCATCCATCTACACTGTCTCAAATTCAAATCCCTCTGTGTGAACACATACTACAAACTGCGGTGATCAGTGAACACTTCACAACTAGCCCCATACAGGTAATGCCTCCATATCTTAAGACAAAAAACTACCGTAGCTAACTACGAATCATAAGTGGGATGATTCTTCTCATTGGGCTTTGATTGCCTCAAAGCATAAGAAATAACATTCTTTTCCTGCATTAACACAACACCTAAACCATAACGTGAGGCATCACAATAAATAATAAAATCCTTACCTTCTATCAGCAAGGCAAGAATAAAAGCAGTAGTCAACAAGGTCTTGAGATTTTGAAAGCTCTTCTCACACTCATTAGACCAAATAAATGGTACATCCTTCTGAGTTAACCTCGTCATATGAGTAGCAATAGAAGCAAACCTCTTCACAAACCTACGATAATAACTTGCTAAGCCAACATAGCTATGAACCTCCATCACTGAAGTAGGACTAGCCCAATTCTTAACTACTTCAATCTTCTGAGGGTCTACCATCACCCCATCCTTCAAAACCATATACCCCAAAAAGGATACAAAAGCGAACCAAAACTCACACTTAGAGAATTTTTCATAAAGCTTTTTCTCTTTTAATAAACCCAAAACAATCCTTAAGTGATTTTCATGCTCCTCTTTACTCTTAGAGTAAATAAGAATATCATTAATAAATACAATCATGAAAGAATCCAAGTAGGGTTTAAATATCACATTCATCACACTCATAAAACAGCTAGGGAATTAGTTAGCCTAAAAGACATCACAAGAAACTCATAGTGGCCATACCTAGTTCGAAAAGCAGTCTTAGGAATATCGTCAGGCCTAATTTTAAGCTGATGATACCCAGACCTCAAATCAATCTTAGAAAATACAAATGCACCCTGCAATTGGTCAAATAAATAATCTATATAGGGCAAAGGATACTTGTTACAAATCATAACTTTGTTCAACTGCCTGTAGTCTATACACATACAAAGACTTCCATCCTTCTTCTTTACAAACAAGACAGGAGCACCCCATGGAGAGGCACTCGGACAGATAAAACTCTTACTCAACAAATCCTACAACTGAGCCTTTAGCTCTTTCAACTCAGCTGGAGCCATCCTGTAGGGAGGAATAGAAATAAGATGAGTACCTCGCTCTAGATCAATACAGAAGTCAATGTCACAGTCTAGTGGCATACCAGGAAAATCTGTAGGAAAAAACTCTTGGAACTCACACACCACAGGAACTGACTCAATAGAGGGGACATCTGCGGAAGTGTCCCAAAGATGTGCTAGGAAGGACAAACAACCTTTCTTAATTAACCTCTTTGCACGCAGAAAACAAACAAGTTTTAATAGAGCAGGACTATAATCACCTTCCCACACATGTCTATCCATTCCCGGCATAGCTACAGTCACTATTTTAGCATGACAATCCAATATCACATGATACGGGGACAACCAATTCATACCCAAAATTGTATCAAAATCTACCATGTCTAGAATCACTAAATCTGCCCAAGTTTGATAACCCATAAATATAATATAACAAGAACTATAAACTCTATCAACAATAATAGAATCACCAATAGGAGTAGACACGTGAATCAGAAAGTTAAGCAAATCACACACCATGTTCAATCCCACAGCAAAATTAGTAGACACGTATAAAAAAGTAGAGCCAGGATCAAATAATACGGTGCCATTTGGTCATAGACTAGAATAGTACCTGTAATAACAGCGTTTGATACCTCTACCTCAGGCTTGCCTGGAAAGGCATAGATATGGGCCCTACCACCAATTTAAATGTCGCTTCTACCATGCTGAGAACCACCTCGATAGGGATGACTACCACCCCCACCTACCTGGTGGCCCCCATGACCACCCTGTGGACGACCTCTACCATTACCACCACCTCTTCTACCTACAAGAACAAGAGCTCCAGGTGCCTGCTACTAGCTAAATTGACCAAACTGCCATGCGTTAGGATAAAACCTCCAAACATGAACCACTGCACCATACTCGTAATATGTACGGTCCAAGGTAAGTTGCTGAGCTGAAGAAGATGAAGCAAGGTAACCACTAGGGTATGAAAATAGCTGGCTAGCGCCTGACGGACCACCCGAAGATACGAAAATCACTGATTGAATGGGGCGGGCAGGGTATCCCTGAGAACTCTAACCCCTAGAATAAGAACCACTAAAATTTCCTCCTCTGCGGTCCTTCTTTTCTGATGCCCTAACATAACTCTCTTGTCTTACGCCCTCCACCTTCTTAACAAAATCAACCATCTCCTGAAAAGACCTATCCGAAGATATCATCTGAAGAGCAGAAATCTAGAGACAGGTGTTCAACCGCTTCACAAAAATTCGGATCCTCTCCTCCTCTATTTTTAATAAGTGAGATACATATCGAGATAGAGAATGAAATTTGGCCTCATAGGCCACAACAAACATATTTCCCTGCTTAAGATTAGCAAACTCATCCCTCTTCCTATCTCTCAAAGTATGAGGCATGTACTTTTCTAGAAACACTAAGTAAAACTGTGTCCAAGTCAAGGGAGGAAAAGTTGGATCCCTACACTCAACATAGGCCCTCCACCACATCTTCGCATACCCCTAAAACAGAAAAGTAACCAGTTCTACACCATACCTCTCAACCACCCCCATCTTATGCAGCCTCTCATGACAGTCGATGATAAACTAATAGGTATCTTCTAACTCAGTTCTATGAAAGACAGGGGTCTTCATCTTTATAAACATAGAGAACAACTCATGCTCGTCTCCGGTCATTACCGGAACCACCACCTACCTTGGAAAAATATCTACTTCTAATACTTTTTCCATCTGAGGGGCTACAACAACAGCATGTTGTATCCCATGCTGGACAGTAGGTGCTGCGGGCATAGTCCCTGATCCTAATAAACCACTCAAAAAACTTAAAACCTGCTGAATCACCTTGGGAGACATTTGAATTGGAGTTGCACCTCCATGAGCTGGTGCAACCCCATCATGAACCAGGATTCGTTCATCCTATACTGGTATAGCTCTATTCTCTATAACCTCAGGAAAATCCTCATATAGAGAAGGAGATAATGGCCTCTCTCTAGCTGGCCCTGCAGCTTGAGCTCTAACCCTAGTGGGCATTGGTCTCCTTCCTCCATGATGTATGAGCAAAAGCTAACATATTTAATGCTTTTTAGCTTAAAATAATTGTGAATTATGAAGCAACTCTTATTATTTTGATGTGTTTGCTCATGATAATTGCAGAAAAAGGTTGAAGAAATGAGAATAAACAATAATGGAGCAAAAGAGTTAAAAATCTGAGCAAAATAGAAGTAAACATGGCTGACGACCTTCGTGATAAGTCGTCAGCCTCGTGATAGCCTATCAGCATTGGCGCCAGCCTTAACCAAGGAGTTACAGTTTGAGGAGCAGTTCTGATGACACCGGTGATATGGCGTCAAAGTCATGATAAGGCATCAAGAATGGCGTCAGCCTTAAGCAAAAAGTTAGCATAGGAAGAAGATATCTAACGACGTCAGTGATACTCCATCAGATCCCTGACGCGATGTTAGCCACATCATCAGCCTAAGATAGAACCTGAAGGCAACTAAAGCCTCTCTAACGCCATCTGTGATAGGGCGTCAATTTCTTGACGTGGCGTCAGCCTGGGCGTCACCTATTCCGGACAATTTTATTAATTTTGTTATTTTATTTCCTTAATTAGGCTTTAGTATAAATATCATCTTTTAGGGTTTTTGATTCATTGAATAATTCATCTATCAGACATCAACTCTAAGAAGAGAGACACATATTTTTGCTCTCTTTGGTAAAATATTCTAGTGTTTTCGTATCAACTATTTTTGGGGTTTCTACCTTGTGATTAAATCGGAGGAAATACTTGTTGTTTTCTATCTATTCATAAGTTTATCATTATAATCATGAATTCAACTTGTTATTTCATTCATCAAATCATGAGCGGCTAATGAGTTATGGGATCCATGGATTAGGGTTTGATATGATACTACATGTTTAACGAATTCAATGAGTGGTAAAACATCTTGAAATTCTATTGTTTTAACTAAAATTTAGTGGTTGCAAACATTAGGCTATGCCTTAGGTTTTATTTTCTTCTAACAAAGAAATAGACTAGAGGACATGAATGATCAACAGTGACTCAAAAGCTACCAACTTTCTGTTTAATGATTAATGCCGTAACTAGATTAATCTACCTGAGATAACATCCTATTGGAAATAGATAAGTTATCTAAGTTCGAGAGAATTAGATAATAAATTGCCTAGTGGGGTCGAGAGATAAGTCAGATAGTATAATCGTCAGGGTTATTCTGTTGTTCTACTCATTTCGAGAATCTCTAGCATTACCTAGTATCTGTTAATTCCCAAAACCCTTGGTGAAAATAGCTCTGGTTTCCCATTTATCTTGATTAAAAACATTGAAGTATTGAAAGTGATATTTAACACACCGTGAACTTAAACCTCCATCTTTCAGAAGCAGTAAACTACCAGTAAAATCTTTCATACACAAATCAAAGTTTACACCCTATTCCCTATGGGATTCGACCCCAACCTAGTTAGGTTTTATATTGACAACGATCGCTTACACCCATTCAACAGTGTAATTTGAGCGTTATCAAAAATGGCGCCGTTGCCGGGGAATAAGGTTGTAGACTGAAAATTTTGTATGCAAAAATTTGCTAATAGTTAAGTTTCCGTGATTTATGTTTATTTGTTGTTTTTGTTTATTGTAGGTATTGTGTTGTTTATGCCAAGTACGAGAAGTTCTGAGGAACCTCTATTACCAATCAATCTGGAACCTCAACTAATTGGGAGAATGGCTGAACAACAAGAAGCAGAAAGACTAGCTGCTTTAGCCAGGGCTCAGGTGAATGTGCAAAATTTGGGTCAACAAGAACTTCACCAAAACCCTGATAATAAAGACTTGGGTGATGAGGAATTAATGAATCCTCAAAACCCAAGGAGACCTGAGTAAGTTGCTGCACCAGTGCAGCGAAACATCAACAGAAATCATCCAGTTCAAGGAAGATATGGTCAACAACCTATGCAATATGAGGCTGATGAAGATGATGAAGGAATGGACGGAGCTGGTGCAACATATGCTATCATTCCGCCACCGTTGGCACCAGTTACAAAGTTCATCATAACAAGTACCATGATCCAACTCCTGAATCTGAAAGGGTTATTTGGAGGCTTGCCTGGTGATGATCCGAATATGCATTTGGTGAAATTCATCACCATCTGCAAACCCTTTGACAATTCGGGAGTAATCCCGAATGCGATCAGGTTGAGGTTATTTCTATTGTCTCTGTCTGTAGAGGCAACAATATGGTTGAATGAGTTAGAGCCCGACTCTATAACTAACTGGAGAGGGTGTTGATGTGCGAGCAAAAGCTAACACGTTTAATGCTTTTTAGCTCAAAATAATTGTGAATTCTGAAGCAACTCTTGTTGTTTTGTTGTGTTTGCTCATGATAATTACAGGAAAAGGCTGAAGAAATAAGAATAAGCAATAATGGAGCAAAAGAGTTGA
The DNA here is from genome assembly GCF_002878395.1 of Capsicum annuum. NCBI lineage: Eukaryota > Viridiplantae > Streptophyta > Magnoliopsida > Solanales > Solanaceae > Capsicum > Capsicum annuum. The sequence continues at coordinate 211,913,729 of NC_061122.1, read as the reverse complement.
AAATCTAAGCAAAATAGAAGAAAACAAGGCTGACGATTCATCTATCAGACATCAACTCTAAGAAGAGAGACACGTATTTTTGCTCTCTTTGGTAAAATATTGTAGTGTTTTCGTATCAACTATTTTTGGGGTTTCTACCTTGTGATTAAATCGGAGGAACTACTTGTTGTTTTCTATCCATTTGTAAGTTTATCATTATAATCATGAATTAAACTTTTTATTTCGTTCATCAAATAATGAGCGGCTAATTTCATTAGACGGAGTTATGGGATCCATGGATTAGGGTTTGATATGATACTAGGTATTTAACGGATTCAAAGAGTAGTAAAACATCTTGAAATTCTGTTGTTTTAACTAAAATCTAGTGGTTGCAAACATTAGGTTATGCCTTAGGTTTTCTTTGCTTCTAACGGAGAAATATTCAAGAGGATGTGAATTATCAACAGGGACTCGGAAGCTACCAACCTTCTGTTTAATGATTAATGTCGTAACTGGATTAATCTACCTGAGATAACATCCTATTGGAAATAGATAAGTTATCTAAGTTTGAGAGAATTAGATAATAAATTGTCTGGTGAGGTTGAGAGATAAGTCAAATATTATAATCGTCAGGGATATTTTGTTGTTCTACTCATTCCGAGAATCTCTAGCATTACCTAGTATCTGTCAATTCCCGACACCCTTGGTGAACATAGCTCCGATTTCCTATTTATCTTGATTACAAACACTGAAGTATTGAAAGTGATATTTAACACACCGTGAACTTAAACCTATATCTTTTGGAAGCAGTAAACTACCAGTGAAATCTTTCATAAACAAATAGCAGTTCACACCCTATTCCCTGTAGGATTCGACCCCAACCTAGTTGTATTTTATATTGACAACGATCTCTTACACCCATTCAAGAGTGTAATTTGAGCGTTATCACTCCACCACGTCCTCCTCTTGCCCCATTCTTTTGTGTTCTTACCATCTGCGAGAATAAAAGTGAAAGAAGTCAGATACCAATTGGAATTGTCAAATACCAATTGAAATCAAGTAATAGCACGTAAGAAAGAAGAATCTGAATTTTCCTATTGTCTTGTAGCCTTTCGAAGAAAAGTACAGACGTCTCCGTACCATTCCTCAAGAATCTACTAGACATGTTCTTGTACGACAAGATCGACGAACCTAGGTGCTTTGATACCAACTTTGTCATGACCTAAAAGGCCATAAGTGGCACCCACCCTAATCTTCCTGTGGGAGAACCATCTAAACGGAACCTTTACCCAATCACTTAGTCAATATTAACCTGATGATATCATAAAATAAACATAATAATAATAGTTCAGAATTAATCGATATTAATATGGAAATCAAATAAAATACTTATTGAAATACCCAAGATCTGAAAGTCATCGTACAAGAACTACTAACAAAAAAATGTCTAAAGAGGTTTCCAAATAAAATAGATTAGGAGTGTTTCATTGCTCAAAAAATGGACAATAACAACTAAGATGACCCGTGGCAGCCTGAAGACGGAGTGGTCACCCTTCAGATCAAGATATACTATCAACTCTAGAGGTGAGGTCGTGTCTGAGTCTCTGGAACACTTTCTGCACTCAACAAAAGAAGAGTACAGGGTAGTATTAGTACAAACCATTATTTACTGGTAGGCATCATAGGCCACTCAACTTAATAGGATATACACAACATAATTAGAAAAACAAGTAGACAGGCATCATCAATAACAAATTCTCATTGGACCAACAATACAGTAATAACAAGTCAACCGTACTTACAAACAAATCACATAACTATCAAGAGTATCAATCATACGGTAAACATCCATAGAATCAGCACAAGTATGTACACACATGTTATAGGACTTATTTTTTCCCAGATAGTCATGACCTGCAGGGAACAGTCTATGTTCATGTACCATACCGGTGTGGTACCCAATCTAAAATAAATATAAACGTACCGGCGTGGCACCCGATCCAACATAAATATAAATGTACTGGTGTGGTACCCAATCCAACATAAATATAAATGTACCGACGTGGTACCTGATCCAACATAAATGTAAACGTACCTGCGTGGTACCCGATCTAACATAAACATAAACAGGTATTATCAATATCAATTTACACAACCTCACTGCTTACCACACAATGTATCAAGTTTACAAGTACACTTAAAGTCATAAGACAATCCTATCAAGTCAATTTTCAATAAACTTTTATACATGAATCAACAATCCAAACTTTAACAACTTCAATCATGTACACCAATCCACAAGTATCCAATTTAGGAGCATACATACAATTAGATTGAGTCTAAACTCCAATTAAACTGTAACCTACCTCAATTGAAAAACCCGAATATCACTAGTCCACAAGTGTCTCGCCCTTCCTCAAAATTTTGGAACGTTCAAATCTCTTTAGGTATGTAATCCTATGAGAAACAGTAGCAACATACCACTTAATAACCTAGAAAAACCTTAACAACTACCGTTCCAGGTTTGACTTAATGATTAATGTCATTATTATGTAATCATTACTTCAATCTTTAATTTCCATAACTTACTGTTCTGGTACTATTCATATTCATGCACTATAACAACCAAAATCCATTCGTTCTTTATCTTTATGGCCAAGTAATAAAAATTCAACACTAATTCTCAATGATTAATTCATGATAGCCTCATCATTACCTTGTCTTCTATATCAATATGACCAAAAAAAATTGCTAAAGTAGTACAAATGACTTTTGAGAGGATTATCAGTATTCCTAGTAGGCAAACTAAAGTAGTGCTCTTACTGGAAATCAGTGTGAAATCGTTGCTGCCTCAAAGCCACAGTCCAAGTTTCTTAAAGAATTCCTCGTAGTTCAGCTGTTGTTGTTAAACAGAGAAGTTAAACCTACCCTTAATTAACTTGAACGTGGGATATCTGATATAATGGTTTTTGAGTTTTGACTTATTAAATTACTAAATATCAAAACTACCCAAAAGTTTTAATAAATCCTAAAAGTTTGTTCGGAACCTCTTAGAAACAAATCAAATGTGTACATTGACTAAAGAGTATATTTCGACCCTATTAAAAATACTATGATACTAACCCGAGATCATCTCGATCAAAGATTGACCATGATTGGGTTTAACTTTATTAAAACTTAATAATTCAACTAATGACTCAATAACTTCTAAACACCTCAAAAATTGATGACACCATCCCGTGAGTCATAATCCACGTATACAGACTACGGAGAGCGCTAAAATAGGGAAGATGAGAACATTCCACAAACGACCAGGAGGGTGATTACAATAGTGATCTAAGATGATCATATTTTGTTATGTATATGGTTGAAAGGAATATTTTGAAAATAGCATCATATGAAATAAAATTACTACCTACTTATCTGATGGAATGATAGATAAATTTATAAGAAAACAACTAAAGAAAATGTATTTTTTTTATAAAGTTTTATACCGCACCAGCAGAGATATTATATGACGAAATTTAACCAGTTATACAAGTTATAAAAATAGGATTTTTTGTATTTCTTATATTTCTTTTGTCTTTTTCTTTTCTTATAATATTTATCTTCACATCCAAATTATGGTGCTATTTTATATTTGCAACATGCAAAAATTTTTATTAATGTTTTTTCCATTTTCATTTCTTCTCTGTATTTTTCACATAAATTTCTATTCCTTTGTAGTAGTTATTTCATAATTTATTCTTTTCGTTGATCCTGATGATTCTGGTTTTTCGAAAGTTATTCTTTTTGTTGTACTTATTCTATCATTTATTATTTCTAAATCTTCTTCTATATCTATGTCTTTATAGTTTACCACCTAATTATGATAAAAATCAGATTTCGGTATCCACCAAAATATTATAAATATTGTATAGATGAATAACATAACTAAATCATAAAATATAAAGAACTAAAACAAATATCTAAAAAATGAAAAGAAATAAAAATAAGAAAAGAAAGACTACAATATAACATGATTGTTGGAGTATGCCAAAATCAACAAAAGCACAAAAGGAAGAAATATCATATTTAGAATCACAAATAGATAATCTAGAATACATTTATCAACATGATCTATACATTATCAAGTAGATAAAATGAACAATGAAGAATTTATAATAGATGAAAAAACATATGAAAACCATGAAGGATTAAAAATAAGAATAGTATTTTCTAATTTAGGAAGAATATATAAGAAAATAGGTGAACATTTGTATTTAATGTTAGAAAAAGAAGAATTAAAATTAAAAGATAAATTAACAGCTATGGTAAGAATAGCAAAAGAAAATGAAGAAATAGATAAAATAAAACAACAAGCTACAGAAGAAATATGAAAAATAGAAGAAACTAAAAATAATAGGATTGCTGAATTAGAAAAAGAACTACAAATACTAAAAGAGCTGTATGAAAAAAGACAGAAAGTAAAAGAAGAAAAAGGATAAAGATCAAAAATTATTAATTGAGATAAATCAATTTAAAGAAAAATTAGAAAATAAAGAATTAGAAAATAATGAAATAGAAATAAATACAATAGATGCTTAAGAAATAGATAATTATGATTCAAAAGATAGTGAAACATATACAAAAATCTTAACAAATACAGAAAAATTAGAAATTAATGAAAAATAAGAAGTAATTAATAAAGAAAACTTAGAAAATACAAACACGGAAATAAACACTTTTGATAAAAAAGACGATGAAAAAATAATACCTAGTACATCAGAAATAAGAAAATCTACATATTACTATACAATCAAGTTTAAAAAATATAACCTAAGGGATGAATATAACAAATGGACACACAAAAAAAATAATTAATAAAAATTATAACTCTTAGACTTAGACTGTGTAATACATGTAGATAAAACGATACAATTATGGATATGATATATAACAAAAAAATTATTAAATAATGGTATAAACGCAATAGATACACCAGAATATATAGAAAGAATAGTAATAGGAACAACAATATTAAGGTTTTTAAATTTAATTGAAGATAGTAAAAAGGTATTAAGAAATGATAAAAATAAAATAGAAGGAACAACAGTAACTAAACTAACACCTATAGACATATTTAAAAAATAGGAAATGGCTATAAGAGATGAATTTAGAAGTATGACAATAGAAGAAGAAGAACAAAACAAAGAAAAAGATACAAATAAGAATTTATTGTTAAAACTAGCAATATGTAATATGTGCTATATAGATGAATATACATGTGCATTTAAAGAATACTACTATAAGGGAGCATATAATATAGAAGAAAGTAAAGAAGTTAGAAGATTATATTTTAGTAAATTACCTGAACTATTTAGTTTAAAAATGATAAAGAGTTGGGATGAAGCAAACATAGTAGATACTCTCGGAGCAAGAATAAAATTTCTACAACAATGGTATAGAAATTTATGTGAAAAATACAGAGAAGAAATGAAAATGGAAAAAAATTAATAAAAAATTTATCATGTTGCAAAGATAAAATAGCACCACAATTTGGATGTGAAGAAAGATATTATAAGAAAAGAAAACGACATAATAAATATAAGAAATACAAAAAATCAAAATATAAATATAAGAAACCAAGAAAAAGATATTATGTAAAAAAATTATAAATATAAAAGACCATATAGGAGAAAGAAATCTATAAAAGAATGTACTTGTTATAATTGTGGAAAACTAGGACATTATAAAATGCAGAATATATGTAAATAGATTATATATATTACGAATTAGAAAGTGAAATAGTATATATGAAATTTCAGAAAATGAAATAGATAGTGAATTACATGAATCAAATGACTGAAGAAGATATAAAAATAATAACAAAGGAAGAATATTTAAATGAAGAAGGAACAGATCAGAAAATAATCTTTGATAATAATATATTTGACAAGATAAAAGAAAAAAAATTAGATTTAAGTGTAGAAAAAATATTTAAAATACCAACAATAAAAAACATATTTAGTAGACGAAAATAAGAATACTACGTAGTAAGTCAAAAAGAACATGTAATAGACTGTAGATATGCAAAAGGTAAAGCTAGTATACCACTAGTACAAAAAGAATAATTAATAAAAAGTAAATGGTATAAAAAGTAAAGTCCCAATAAAATACGTACACCTTGGAGGAACAGACATATTAATAAAAGTATGTATTAGAGAAGGAATATATACACCAATAGAATTATATTTAGCAGATGATAGAATTATAAAACCTATAGAAAAAAGTATAATAAATACCGTATATACCCAAGAAGGAGATGAACTAACAGCTGTACCAGAATTATATAGAGCATTCACCACCTATAAGAAAATAGCCAAAGGAAATTTATTTTTTTATAAAGTTTTATACCGCACCAGCAGAGATATTATATGATGAAATTAAACCACTTAATCAAGTTGTAAAAATATGATTAACCAGAGATATGATTATACCGGAAGATATTGTTCAACAGCCAGAGATACCTAAAGTTGAGATACTTGATTTTTATGCAAATAAACGAATTGTTAGAATATCTTCAATTGTTCAAGAATTAGCAAATAACTATCTAAATGGGAACCCAATATGGAGTTATTATTCAAGAGAATATCAAATGATTTATCCAAATTCAAGGAAGCTACGACAGTCAGATATGGAAGAAGTTAGACAATAGATTTGACACTACTCAATCCAGAAAAACAACCAACTGTAAGAGCAATTAAGAAGAGTTTTATTTTAAAAGAATTATTAACAAGATATTGCAAAATGATAGGACACAAATATCCATACCAACTATGCTCCAAATGCAATGGAGAAAATAACGTGATTCCAGAGATCCAGCTAGAATAAAAGAAAAAATTAACCAAGAAGATAGGTGTAATACCCCGGGAAATTTTTCGTTAAAATTTTGTAAGTAAACGTGTTGGGTTCTATCTTGTAGAATGAATTATATCTGGATCATCCAAAACGAACACCCGAGCGACGAGTTATGAACTTTCCAATCGAACCATGAATAGTAGTGAACAGTAAAACGTGCAAGAAAAAGTACTGAGGCCTGGCGTATTTTTACTCCAACTTTAAACAATCATAACTCCTTGTACATAATGATCTGAGTAATCTACTATATATCAACAGAAAGCTCTGCGAGTCCTCTTTCCAATGAAATTGGTTTCATCCAATTTATCTATCGGAGCAAAAAGTTATGGTCGATCTACTTCAACCTAACAAAAGCAATTTTTTAGGTCAACTTCAAATAATCATAACTCCTCGTACACAATGATCCGGGTGAGATAATATAAATCAACAAAAAGATATGAGAGTCGTCCTTCTAATGAAATTGGTTACATCCAATTTGGATATCTAAGTAAAACGTTATGGTTGATCTACTTCAGACTATCAAAACAGTCCACCAAAGGACAGATTCAAGAATTATTTGATTTTTAGGGGATTTTTGGTCATTCCCCCTTACCCAAAATTCATCCAAACCCTATATTAAAGCCTATTAGAAGTATTATATGTTATATTTCATCAAATTCCCTCAAAAATAAAACCCTAAGCTCCTACATCCAACTTCAAGAGCCTCCAAAGTTCACTATTAATTCTGCAAATTTATTCAAGATTCCAAGTTCCTAGTTCAAGAACTCCAAGAACCATCATTCAAAAGCACGATTAACATCTCAAAAATGAGTATCGATATAAATTTCATCATTCAAGGTATGTGGGGTTTTTCAACAAGAAATCTCTTTTGTTCTTGTACCCAAAAGTAATTTTCTTTACAAAGGCATGATTTTTATTTGATTTTTACGAATTTGAAGCATGAAACCATATCTTATGATGATGATTATGAAGTCTTGATGTTTATGATTTGGAAATATAAATTTACATGTGTGGAGATATAAAGCATGAATCTTGAACGATATTTATCATGATTTTTGATATTTGGGTTGTGAATCCCCATTGGAAATTGTGTTTTTTTGAGAAAGTGTGTGTTATAAGCACGTTGATGTTAAATATTTGAGATATTTTGAATGATTTGACTTTTTGGTCTTAATGGAGTTGTTTTGAACTCGAGTGTGAAAGAAATCCACAACGTAGTTTATTTTGATAGATGAGAAGCATGATGACTCCCGATGTATATTTATATATTACTAAAATTATTTTGTTGTGGATTGTCTTTGAAATGATCTGAGCTAAGTTCGGGAGAAATCTTTAGCACCGAGTGGGAGGTATAAAGTGACCTTACTTTCCTAGAACTACGTGCTCCCGTAGGACGTGAGCCTGAGGCTGATTTATATAGTGATCACTAGAATTTTTGGATTGATATTGGAAGTCCTACTCCGATGGAAAGGATAGGACGGCTCTCCCCAACGTGGGTTGTATGTTGGACTCCATGTATCTCACATGGTTTATGTCGGTTATAGGATCTCCCAGTGTGTGTGTGTTTCCTTATGTCTATGGTGAAGTGATTTGAAAGTGAAATTGTGAAAGTTATTCTTTCAAAAGATTCAAAATGATATTTACATTATGAGAATTGATATTCTTTATGAACTGAAAGTGATTGACAAATTATATGATGACTCACATGTGTTATTATACTTATTTTATCCTCTCATGATTATGATGATTTTCTTCGGGCTATGTGAGTTTTTCATACATCCTGCATATTTCTTATAAATATTTATAATAATGATGTTTATACAACTGCATACAACCCCATATACTTAGTTTCTTTCTATGGTACTGACCCACATCTTCGGATATGGGTTGCATTTTCTCAGAATGTAGGTTCAGGTGCTCAGTTCCAAGTTCGACAGTGATTCTTTGAGCACGCTGTTCTACATCTTCTGCTGTGGTGAGTCCTCATGTTCTGAGGATGTGATGTCGGATGTTGGTTTTACTGACTTGTTTACATTTGATAACTGAGTATGAGTCAGTTGGGGCAGGTCTCAATAGATCGCTGGTTTTATTGATTTTCTTAGAGGCTTGTCAAACTAGTATAGATTTTGGGAGTTGACTAATAAGTCGTATTTTGTTATCTTTCTGAAATTCTTTTATTCTTGGATGATGATTACTCTGTTGATATTTGAGGGTTATTTATGGAAACCCCAATGATTCGATTGTTTCCCAGAAAGTGTATAAAAAGTATCCTGTTACCGTTCGTCATAGAGTCTTGTTGGCTAATCTGATTAAGTTAGACATGGTAGATTTTGATGTGATTCTGGGTATGGATTGGCTGTATTCTTCTTATGCCTCTATTGATTGTCGGACCTGAGTGGTCAAGTTTCAGTTTCTGGGTGCATCCGTGTTTGAGTGGTCTGGGAATTCTGTGTCACCCAAGAGTCGTTTTATCTCTTACCTCAAAGCTAGAAAGCTTATTTCGAAGGGGTGTATTTACCATTTGGTTAGAGTCAAAGACACTAAGTCTGAGACTCCAACTCTCCAGTCTGTTAATGTCGTCAATGAGTTTTCTGATGTCTTTCCGGATGATCTCCCAGGGATACCTCCTGATAGAGAGATAGAGTTCGGGATTGATCTTCTTCCCGATAATCAGCCTATTTCTATTCCTCCTTACCATATGGCCCTTGCAGAACTTAAGGAGTAGAAAAAGTAACTCAAAGATCTACTAAACAAGGGTTTCATAAGGCCCAACGTTTCTCCTTGGGGTGCTCCTGTGTTTTTTATAAGAAATAAAGATGGCTCTTTGCATATGTGCATTCATTACCACCAACTGAATAAAGTCACCGTAAAAAATAAGTTCCCCCTTCTGAGAATAGATGATTTGTTTGACCAATTGCAAGATGTAAGTTATTTCTCAAAGATAGACCTTCATTCCGGCTATCATTAACTCAAAGTTAGGGAGTGTGAAATCTCGAAAACCACTTTCCAAACTCGTTATGGCTATTTTGAGTTTCTTGTTATGTCTTTTGGGTTAACTAATGCCCCAACAGTTTTCATGGACCTCATGAATCGAGTGTTCAGACCATATCTGGATATGTTTGTCATAGTGTTCATCGATGATATACTGGTGTACTCCCGTAGTGAGGATGAATATTCTGATCATCTCTGAACTGTCTTGCAAATCCTTAGATATCATAAGTTGTTTACCAAGTTCAGTAAGTATGAGTTTTGGCAAAAGGTCAGTTGCTTTTCTGGGTCATATCATTTCTTCCGAGGGTATTAGTGTTGATCCCTAAAAGACCAAAGCTGTTAGAAATTGGCCTAGACCTATTTCTCCGACTGATATCCAAAGTTTCTTGGGTTTAGCTAGCTATTACATCTGTTTTGTTGAGGGTTTCTCCTCTATAGCGTCTCTTATGACTCGGTTGACCCAAAAGAAAGTGAAGCTCTTGTGGTCCGAATCTAGTGAGAAAAGTTTTTAGGAGTTGAAGACTCGACTCACTTCAGCCTCTATTTTGACTTTGCCTGATGGTGTTGATGGTTTTGTGGTGTACTGTGATGCTTCGAGAGTTGGGTTGGGTTATGTATTGATACAGAAGGGTAAGGTTATAGCTTATGCTTCTAGACAGTTGAAACCCTATGAGAAAAATTACCCCACCTATGACCTTGAGTTGGCTGCTGTTGTGTTTACTTTGAAAATCTGGAGACACTATTTGTATGGTTTCCATGTTGATGTTTTCACTGATCATAAGAGTTTGTAGTATGTGTTTACCCAGAGAGAATTGAATCTTAGGCAGAGACAATGGTTAGAATTGTTAAAGGACTATGATATGAGTGTGTTGTACCATCCAGGCAAGGCCAATCTTGTAGCCGATACCTAATTAGAGTGTCCATGGATAGTGTTTCGCATGTGGTAGAAATTAAGAAAGAGTTGGCTCGTGATGTACATCATTTGGCTAGATTGGGGGTTAGGTTATTTGACTCTGTTGAAGGTAGTATAGGGGTTCAGAGTAGTTCCGAATCCTCCTTGGTTTCGAAAGTGAAGGAAAAACAGTACTTAGATCTTAGTTTGGTCAAACTGAAAGAGTCAGTCAAGGACCAAAAATTAGAGGTTTTCTCCCAAGGGGGAGATGGTATGTTGATATTGCAGGGTAGATTGTGTATCCCGAATGTTAATGACCTGAGACAGAGGATTATAGCCGAAGTGCACAGGGCGCGATATTCTATTCATCCTGGTGCCACCAAGATGTACCGAAACTTTCAGGAAATCTATTGGTGGAGTGGTATGAAGAAAGATATAGCAGTATTTGTAGCTAAGTGTGCAACATGCCAATAGGTTAAGGTTGAACACCAAAGACCTGGTGGTATGATGCAAGAGTTTAGTATTCCCACCTGGAAGTGGGAAGAGATAAATGTGGACTTCGTGATTGGTTTACCTCCTTCCTTACGCCATCATGATTCCATTTGGGTTGTAGTTGATAGGTTGACTAAGTCTACTCATTTCTTTCCTGTTCATACTTTATATACCGTTGAGGATTATGCTAGATTGTATATTCGAGAGCTAGTCAGACTGCATGGAGTTCCCTTGTCTATTATTTCGGATAAGGGTACTCAGTTCACTTCGCAATTTTGGAAAGCTTTTCAGAAGGGTCTTGGTACCCAAGTGCTTTTGAGTTCTTCTTTTCATCCACAGACCGATAGTCAGGCTGAGCGGACTATCCAGACCTTAGAGGATATGTTGAGAGCTTGTGCACTTAACTTTAAGGAAAGTTGGGATGATCTATTACCGTTGATAGAGTTTGCTTAAAATAACAGTTTCCACTCTAGTATTGGGATGGCTCCATTTGAAGCCTTATATGGGAGGAAGTTTAGATCACCCATAGGTTGGTTCGAGGTGGGTAAAGCAGTTGTAAGTGGTCCTGATTCGGTATTTGAGGCTATGGAAAAAGTTAAGTTGACTAGGGAAAGGTTGAAAACTGCGCAGAGTCATCAGAAGTCATATGCGGATGTTAGAAGGAGAGACCTTGAGTTTGAAGTTGGTGACCTAGTGTATCTGAAAATTTCACCCATGAGGGGGGTAAAGAGATTCGGAAAAAAGGGAAAGCTTAGTCCCCGTTATGTTGGTCCTTACAAAATTCTTAGCCGTGTTGGTAAGGTAGCTTATGAGGTCGAATTGCCTTCTGAGTTTTCCTCTGTTCATCCAATATTCCATGTCTCCATTCTTAGAAAGCATATTAGCAATGCTGTGGTAGTAGATTCCTCTGTGAGTGCTGACATTCAAGAAAATCTTTCTTTTGATGAGATTCCTATTGAGATTCTTGATTTCAGTGTTTGAAGACTAAGGAACAAAGAAGTTCCCTTGGTCAAGGTGTTGTGGAGAAACCAATCTATTGAGGGTGCAACTTGGGAAGCTGAGGCGGATATGCAATCCAAGTATCCGTACCTATTTTCTGCGAACTCCGATCAAGTCGAAGGTACCGTTCTTTCCTAAATCATGCACTTTTTATAAAAGTTGCGGCAGTTCAGCTGTCATTTATTATGTGTTCAGCTGTAGTTTCTTGAATTTATGCATTCTATGTTGCATTCGGAGTGAGAAACGATGTGGTGATGAGTCTAACGAATGTTTTCAGCTATATGCTCTATTCCCTATCTAATCTTGGCATGTCTAGTGTCATTCGAGGACGAATGTTTCCAAGGGGAGGATGATGTAATACCTTGGGAAATTTTTTGTTGAAATTTTGTGCGTAAACGTGTTGGGTTCTATATTCTAGAATGAATTATAAATTTTTCATGTGGAATGTCTTAGATTATAACCCTCCATTACGTAGAGTATCGAATAATCTTTCCAACGATATGTGGATCATCCAAAACGGACACCCGAGCGACGAGTTATGAATATTCCGATCAAACCGTGAATAGTAGTGAACAATAAAACGTGCAGGAAAAAGTATTGAGGCCTGACGTATTTTTGCTCCAACTTTAAATGATCATAACTCCTTGTACATAATGATCTGGATGATCTAATATATATCAACGGAAAGCTCTGCGAGTCCTCTTTCCAATGAAATTTATCTTTCTGAAATTCTTTTATTCTTGGATGATGATTACTCTATTGATATTTGAGGGTTATTTAAGGAAACTCCGTTGATTCGTGTTGAACAAAATGAAAATGGCTCAAAGGGTTAGCTTGGGGACGTTCCCGAACCCGTTTTTGGGGCATTACTATAGGAACGCCAGCTAAGAGATGAACGATAAAAGATATAAAGCAGCACTGACCTATGAAGAAATAATAAAACAAAGAGGACAAAGCATTGAAATATGAAAATGACATATGGAGAAAAAAGATAACTTCGTACAATATGAAATACGTAAATTATGTAAACATTTAATAGCATTTACTATTTCTAGACTAGCCTTTTTGAGTTTTCTTGTATCATTTATTAGTTTTTTGGAAGTTGCCATTTTTTGATAGTTACTTTTTTGACAAATGTAAAGATAGGACCATTATTAGACTTTTACTTTTTTGACAGATGTAAAGTTAGGAATAGTGTTTTCCATCTTTTAGGATTATAAATATATAAGTCATACGGCAAACTAAAGGCAAGACTTTCATGTGTTGAAAGCAAGTCTTCTCTCTTGTACACAACTATAGAATATTTAATAAAATAGATATATTTCTAAGGTAAAGCTATGGATGAACAAAGCATAGATTAATCAAATCTACCAGAACAGGTATTTTCATTTATAATTATGAATAACTAAATTAATAAATTCCTGACAATTATGATATAATAAAATAAGCTCATGTTAGTTACTTTATAGTAGAATTATTCGAAAAATAGCATGTTAAGGCGTTTATTAGCAAAGTGGAAAAGCAGAAAAACTCTCAAGAACTATGCTATCCTAAAGGTGAAACCGGTGAGGCAAAGAAGCCGTGATAGGGGAGTAACCAGAGTAGAGGCACTATTTAGGGAAAAAGTATCCAGATTACCATGCTAATAGTGATCGAAGAACATGTTATTTAAGAATAATCTAATATATAGTGATCTAAGATGATCATATTTTGTTATGTATATGGTTGAAAGGAATATTTTGAAATAGCATCATATGAAAAAGAATGACAACCTACTTATCCGATGAAATGATAGATAAATTTAAGATACTTGTTTTGTATGTACTTAAGGATATAGAAATAGTAGATATAAGGAAAATTATATCTGAAAAGGTATTTCATTTTAATGAAGAGTTATTATGTTCTATAGAAAACTTGCACTTATATAATGATAGCTACTGCTCATATTTAGGTAGTTATTATTCAGATGGATATTATACAGATTAAAAATGTTAGAATATATAAGAAGAGTTAGACAAAAATAAAGTTGGCTATACGAAGGAATTAATTATAAAAACCAGCTTAGAAGAGGAAGAAGACAATTAAAAGAAAGATTAATTTGGGTAGATAAAACCTTGGAACTACTAGAATTAAAAGATAGTTTAGATTATGATTTATACATAAAATTATTCATAGAAGAAACAACAGGATAATTAACGAAATAAATAACCTAGAATTTAATATCAGATATAGTACAATTAGAATAAATTATTACAAAGAAATTTACAGTATTACAACTACTATAGGATAAAATGATAAACTACGAATACTTAGAATATTGGAGAGAAGATATGGAGCAAATAAGACAAATAGAAACACTTATGAAAAAGAATCTACTTGACTACATAAAAACTAGAACTATGGAACATATAGTATACCTTAAAAATAATAAAGAAGACTTAAAAAGGTTAAAACAAATAACTAAGGAATGTTATGACATAGCATTTCAATTAACATGATAGAACTAGTAAGTACTAGTTATCTACTAATTATCCAAGTACAAGTTATCCACGCAAATTACCCGCACTATCCGCACCCCCTACAATTGGTATCAGAGCTATATGATTTAAGAAATGTACAAGTAGATATGTGTTAATTTAATTGTTAATTATAAGCTATTATCAAATATTTATTATTATATACTAGTTTTTCAATAGGTATCAAAAGACTTTCATGTGTTGAAAGCAAGCCTTCTCTCTTGTACACAACTATTGAATACTTAATAAAAACAAATATATTTCTAAGGTAAATCTATGGATGAACAAAGCACAGATTTATCAAATCTACCAGAACAAGTATTTTCATTTATAATTATGAATAGCTAAATTCATAAATTCTTGACAATCATGATATAATAAAATAAACTCATGTTAGTTACTTTATAGTAGAATTATTCGAAAAATAGCATGTTAAGAAGTTTATTAGCAATGTGGAAAAAGAGAAAAATTCTCAAGAACTATGCCATCCTAAATGTGAAACCGATGAGGTAAAGAAGCGGTGATAGGGGAGTAACTAGAGTAGAGGCGCTGTGTAGGAAAAAAGTATCCAGATTACCATGCTAATAGTGACCGAAGAATATGTTATTTAAGAATAATCTAGTATGTAGTGATCTAAGATGATCATATTTTGTTATGTATATGGTTGAAAGGAATATTTTGAAATAGCATCATATGGAAAAGAATGACTACCTACTAATCTGATGAAATGATCGATAAATTTAAGATACTTGTTTTGTATGTACCTAAGAATATAAAAATAGTAGATATAAGAAAGATCATATGAAAAAAGTATTTGATAGATATATTTTGACTAGAATAAATTACATACCACACCTACCTACGTACTCCTGCATATACCTACATGCCAAACCTATGCATCAACCATGATAAACTATGAATATTGGAAAATGGATATGAAAAATATACAATTAATGGAAAAACTAATGAAAACAAATTTAGAACAATACATGAGAACTGAAAACATAAAATACATAGAATACCTTAATGAAAATATAGAAGAATATTATGAAAAAGCATTTAATCAAGCCTAAATGATAGATAATCTTAAAGTACTTGTTTTATATATACTTAGAGATATAGAAATCGTAGATGTAAAGAAAATAATATGGCAAAAGATATGGAATTTTGAGGATGAAGATGAAGAGTTTTTAAGTTCTACAGAAAACCTACACTTATATAATGAAAGCTACTACTCATATTTAGATAGTTGTTATTCAGACGGATATTATACAGATTAAAAATGTTAGAATATATAAGAAACATTAGAGAAGAACAAAGTTGGCTATACGAAGAAATTAATTATAGAAACCAACTTAAAAGAGGAAGAAAACAATTAAAAGAAAGATTAATTAGGATATATAAAACTTTGGAACAACTAGAATTAAAAGATAATTTAGATTATGATTTAGATATAGAATTATTCATAGAAGAAAAAGATAGGATAATTAACGAAATAGATAACCTAGAATTTAATATCAGATATAGTACAATTAGAATAAATTATTACAAAGAAATTTGCAGTATTACAATTACTATAGTATAAAACGATAAACTACGAATACTTAGAATATTGGAGACAAGATATGGAGAAAATAAGATTAATAGAAACACTTATGAAAAAGAATCTACTTGACTACATAAAAACTAGAAATATGGAACATATAGTATACCTTAAAAATAATATAGAAGAATTAATAAGGTTAAAACAAATAACTAAGGAATGCTATGACATAGCATTTCAATTAATATGATAGAAATAGTAAGTACTAGTTATCTACTAGTTATCCACGCAAATTATCCAAGTTATCCGCACCTCCTACAATTGGTATCAAAGCTCTTTTTATTAATACTTTTTCTCTATTATAGGTTATGCTTATTTGTGTATGTTCTATATTGTAGGGTTTACTTGTTCTAACCATTTTATTCCTAATATTATGTCTGCTTTTTGAATATATTCCTTTATTTCAAATTCTATTTTTATTTTTCTAACTCCTATTATTATTTCCTTTTTTGCTGTATCTTTAATAGTTATTAAACTTCTTGGTAGATCTGGACATATATTACTATTAGATTTTTTTCTTCATTTTTTACTAGATAGTTTGCTATATAATTTTCTTCTTGTCATGTATTTAGAAGTATTAAATATTTTTTTTTCATTTATTGTTCCCGTTATATTATATTGAGTTAAATTAACTGTTGAAGTTGTTTCATAATTTGTTCTTTTCTATGATCCTGATGATTCTGTTTTTTCAAAAGCTATTCTTTTTGTCGTGCTTATTCTATCATTTATTATATCTAAATCTTCTTCTATATCCATGTCTTTGTAACTATAATCATTGTTATCAATTATTTTTACAAATTGTTTGAAAGGACTTTCTATTTGTATTTTATTAATTTTATTTTTTTCCGTTATTTTATGTTTTGTTGTTAATACATATAGATTTTTACATCGTGCTGTAAATATTTTACTTCCTGGGGTTAGTTCTATTCCTGATATTTTCCTATATAATACTAATGATTTATCTATGTTTTTATCTATTATTGCCACTGCATAATTCACACTTATTATGAATTTAAATTTTTGGTATATTAAATTTCCTCTTATGGCAGTTATTATATCTTTTTCTATAGGTTTTATAATTCTATCATCTGCTAAATATAATTCTATTGGTGTATCTATTCCTTTTCTAAAACATGCTTTTATTAATATTTCTGTTTCTCCAAGGTGTACGTATTTTATTGGGTCTTTACTTTTTATATCTTTTATTTCTTTATTAATTATTCTTTTTGTTACTAGTGGTATACTAGCTCTACCTTTTGCATATCTACAGTCTATTACATATTCTTTTTGGCTTACTGCGTAGCATTCTTCTTTTCGTCGACTAAATATGTTTTTTATTGTTGGTATTTTAAATATTTTTTCTACACTTAAATCTAATTCTTTCCTTTTATCTCGTCAAATATATTATTATCAAATATTATTTTCTAATTTGTTCCTTCTTCATTTAAATATTCTTCCTTTGTTATTATTTTTATGTCTTCTTCAGTCATTTGATTCATCTAATTCACTATTACCTGTTTCATTTTCCGAAATTTCATATATACTATCTTCACTTTCTAATTCGTAATCTATATAATCTATTGACATGTATTATGCATTTTCTATCTTTATTTATGATATTTGTTCCTTTTTGGGTCTTTAGGCATTTTACAATCTCTAGCTAAATGTCCTAGTTTTCCACAATTATAACAAGTACATTCTTTTATAGATTTCTTTCTCCTATATGGTCTTTTATATTTATAATTTTTTACATAATATCTTTTTCTTGGTTTCTTATACTTATATTTTGATTTTTTGTATTTCTTATATTTCTTATGTCTTTATCTTTTCTTACAATATCTTTCTTCATATCCAAATTGAGGTGTTGTTTTATCTTTGCAACATGTTAAATTTTTTATTAATGTTTTTTCCATTTTCATTTCTTCTCTGTATTTTTCACATAAATTTTTATACCATTGTTTTAGAAATTTTATTCTTGCTCCTAGAGTATCTACTATGTTTGCTTCATCTCAACTCTTTATTATTTTTAAACTAAATTGGTTCAGGTAATTTACTAAAATATAATCTTCTAACTTATTTACTTTCTACTGTATTATATGCTCCCTTATAGTAGTATTCTTTAAATGCACATGTATATTCATCTATATAACACATATCATATATTGCTAGTTTTAACATTAAATTCCTATTTGTATCTTTTTCTTTATTTTGTTCTTCTTATTCTGCTGCCATACTGCTAAGTTCATCTCTTATAGCTATTTCATATTTTTTCAATATGTCTATAGGTGTTAGTTTAGTTAATGTTGTTCCTTCTGTTTTTATAATTTCTTAATGCCTTTTTACTATATTCAGTTAAATTTAAAAACCATAATTTTGCCTTTCCTATTAGTCTTCTTTCTATATATTTTGGTGTATCTATTGCATTTATACCATTGTCTAATAATTGTTTTGTTAGATATCCTATCCATAATTGTATCGTTTTATCTACATCTATTACACAGTCTAAGTCTAAGGAGTTATAATTTTTATTAATTATTTATTTTGGTGTCCATTTCTTATATTCATCCCTTAGGTTATATTTTTTAAATTTACTTTTATCATAATATGTAGGCTTTCTTATTTCTGATGTACTGGGTATTATTTTTTCCATCGTCCTTTTTATCAAGAGTGTTTATTTTCGTATTTGTATTTTCTAAGTTTCCTTTATTAATTAATTCTTGTTTTTCATTTATTTCTAGTTTTTCTATATTTGTTAAAATTTCTGTATATGTTTCACTATCTTCCGAATCATAATTATCTGTTTCTTCAGCATCTGTTGTATTTATTTTTATTTCATTAGTTTCTAATTCTTTATTTTCTAATTTTTCTTTAAATTGATTTATCTCAATTAATAATTTTTGTTCTTTATCCATTCTTTTTTTCTTTATTTCTTTTTTCATACAGATCTTTTAGTATTTGTATTTCTTTTTCTAATTCAGCAATCTTATTATTTTTAGTTTCTTCTATTTTTCGTATTTCTTCTGTACTCTATTGTTTTATATTATCTATTTCTTTTCTCTTGTCTATTTCTTCACTTTCTCTTGCTATTCTTACAATAGCTGTTAATTTATCTTCTAATTTTAATTCTTCTTTCTCTAACATTAAATATAAATGTTCACCTATTTTCTTATATCTTCTTCCTAAATTAGAAAATACTATTCTATTTTTAATCTTTCATGGTTTTCATATATTTGTTTTCATCTATTATAAATTCTTCTTTGTTCATTTTATCTACTTGATAGTGTATAGATAATGTTGATATATGTATTCCAGATTATCTATTTGTGATTCTAAATATGATATTTGTTCCTTTTGTGCTTTTATTGATTTTTGGCATACTCCAACAATCATGTTATATTGTAGTCTTTCTTTTCTTATTTTTAAATCTTTTCATTTTTCAGATATTATTTGTTTTAGTTCTTTATATTTTGTGATTTTGTTATGTTATTCATCTGTACAATTTTTATAATATTTTGGTGGATATCAAAATGTAATTTTATCATAATTAGGTGGTATGTATCTCATTCTTCTAGATTATAAATGAATTATTAATTTTGCCTCATTGCTAGATATTAAGGTAATTAAGTAAACTAATCTGTGGGGGTTTTATTTTGTTTTATTGAACTTCTTATATTCTGGGTAGTAACTAGTTAAAATTCTTTTTTATTTTTCTAAAAGCTTGTATATTTTTCAATGGTCTTCTCATATTCAATACATAAATAACAATAAGATAACGTTATTGATAATAGCTTATAATAGAAACTAGTAGAATGATTATTGATTATAGAAACCTAAATGCAAAAATTATGACATATAATTATCCAATACCAAATAAGATATTAAAAATAAGACAGATACTAGGATATATTATTTTAGTAAGTTCGATTGTAAATCAGGATTTTACCATTTAAAGCTAGAAGAAGAATCTAAAAATTAACTGCATATACAGTACCACAAGGATTTTATGAATGGAATGTGTTACCGTTTGGATATAAAAATGCACCAGGTAGATATCAACACTTTATGGATGGTTATTTTAAACAACTACCTAGTTGTATAGTATACATAGATGATATACTATTATATACAAAAACTAAAGAGGAACATTTAAAATTACTAAAACAATTTGCAGGCATAGGTATCTCTGGCTGTTGAACAGTATCTTTCGGTATAATCATATCTCTGATTAATCCTATTTTAACAACTTGTATAACTGGTTTAATTTCGTCATATAATATCTCTGCCGGTACAGTATAAAACTTTATAAAAAATAAATTTCTTTGGTTATTTTCTCATAGGTGGCGAATGCTCTATATAATTCTGGTATAGCTGTTAGTTCATCTCCTTCTTGGGTATATACAGTATTTAATAATCCATAGCTGTGATATGGGAGTAACCAGAGTAGAGGCACTGTTTAGAAAAAAAGTATCCAAATTACCATGCTAATAGTGACCGAAGAACATGTTATTTAAAAATAATCTAGTATATAGTGATCTAAGATGATCATATTTTGTTATGTGTATGGTTGAGCGAAATATTTTGAAAATAGCATCATATGAAACAAAATGACTACCTACTTATCTGATGGAATGATAGATAAATTTAAGATACTTGTTTTGTATGTACTTAGTACTAGTTATCTATTAATTATCTAAGTACAAGTTATCCACGCAAATTACCCGCACTATTCGCACCCTCCTATAATTGGTATCAGAGCTATGTTATTTAAGAAATGTACAAGTAGATATGTGTTAATTTAATTGTAAATTATAAGCTATTATCAATAACTTTATCTAGCTGTTATTTATTTATTGAATATGAGAAAACCATTTAAAAATATACAAGTTTTTAGAAAAATAAAAAGAATTTTAACTAGTTACTACCCATAATATAAGAAGTTAAATAAAACAAAAGAAATCCCCCACAGATTAGCTAACTTAATTACCTTAATATCTAGCAATGAGGTAAAATTAAAAATTTATTTAAAATCTAGAAGAATGAGATACATACCACCTAATTATGATAAAATCAGATTTTGGTATCCACCAAAATATTATAAATATTGTACAAATGAATAACATAACAAAATCACAAAAATATAAAGAACTAAAACAAATAGTATCTGAAAAAAAAGAAAAGAATTAAAAATAAGAAAAGAAAAACTACAATATAACATGATTGTTGGAGTATGCCAAAAATCAATAAAAGCACAAAAGGAAGAAATATCATATTTAGAATCATAAATAGATAATCTGGAATACATATATCAACATGATTTATACACTATCAAGTAGATAAAATGAACAAAGAAGAATTTATAATAGATGAAAAAACATATGAAAACCATGAAGAATTAAAAATAAGAATAGTATTTTCTAATTTAGGAAGAAGATATAAGAAAATAGGTGAACATTTATATTTAATGTTAGAAAAAGAAGAATTAAAATTAGAAGATAAATTAACAGCTATGGTAAGAATAGCAAAAGAAAATGAAGAAATAGATATGAAAAAAGAAATAGATAAAATAAAACAATAGACTACAGAAAAATACGAAAAATAGAAGAAACTAAAAATAATAGGATTACTGAATTAGAAAAAGAACTACAAATGCTAAAAGAGCTGTATGAAAAAAGACAGAAAGAAAAAGAAGAAAGGAATAAAGAACAAAATTTATTAATTGAGATAAATCAATTTAAAGAAAAATTAGAAAATAAAGAATTAGAAAATAATGAAATAAAAATAAATACAATAGATGCTGAAGAAATAGATTATTATGATTCGGAAGATAGTGAAACATATATAGAAATCTTATACTTATATATATATATATGCATGGTACACAGTGGTCTGTACACCCACACTCTTTACGACAACAACAACAACAACATACCCATGTTATCCGCAAGTGTAGTCTGGGAGGGCAGTATGTACATGGGCCTTACCCCTTCAAGCTAAAGTTAAAAGTCATCCTTTCAATTGCATGAAAAATAAGGCCTAAACTCTTCGTAGTCACAGCCAGGAGGATCTCTCTTCACCAAATTGGGCAATGGTTTATTTAGTCTCACCTTCCCGGTATTAGCTCTTCAATTTTTCTAATAATTTTCAATTAGTGATGAAAATATCTTGTAAATGAGGTTGTCGAATTATAAATAACGGGAAAAGAACCCTACTTTACATGTAGACCTGTGTTCTTTTTCATCTTTTAATTTTTTTTAGGGTCCTGTTGGGCATTTTGGGGGGAGTTAATTTTAGAAGCACACTATGTCTTTTATATTAAACTAGAGAATTTGGATACAAATTACTACCTTGTTTGTTTGGAAACTAGGCTTATTTTTTAAAACAATTTAGAAAGATTTTCAGAAACCTTCAACACGATCTTGTTTTCTAAAAGTAGCTACTTCTTTGATAAATGTCGCAGCCAATATTTTATAAAACCAAACCACAAAATTATTCTAATTCTAACTAAGTTCCGTTTGCTTACGATCGTGAATTAGGCCTTTATTGTCCTCATTCTTTTAAAATAAGTTTTCATATTCTTCGTTGTCTTTTGGTTCCTTTCCTCTTAATTTTAGGCATTTTTTCCATATACATTATTTAAAAGAAATTTATTTTATCCAAAAAAGTGTCATTTACATTGGAAAACCCTGGATATGATCCCTAATCATGCACAGTTCTCTTTCCTCCTACTGAATTTGTCCTTGTGTTGCATTACCTTTAAATAAACACTACCGTATGACAACTTAGAGTACTAAATTTTGATGTGTTCAAGATAGCTTTAGGAAGATGCATGACAAGCCAAAACAGGTTTCAAGGGCAAATAAATTTCTGATGAAACTTTTCCCAAATAAAGTGGTTATTCACATGTTGCAGATTTGTTGTTTAAATTATATAGAATTTTTTATGATCTTGTTCTTGCTTTAGCAAATCACTTAGTGGCTTTGAGTATTTCAGGATGAAGTACTTTTATCGACTTGGAAACAATAATTGGATCAAGATGCTGAAACCCTCAGAATGAAAGAAATTTTTAATTGCTTGCAAAGTGTAAGGCTTTCTGACCTTTAAGGTTATGAATGATCAATTTTTCACCTCTTCATCTGATGATCTTATTGCTCATCCTTGATCATAGTTTTAACCTCACATTTGTGTCTACCCTCAGAAAGTACTATATGTTTCCTCGCTACCGGTCAAGAAAAAGAAATAACTTCAAATGAAGCCTTGACTTCCCAAATATGTTTCCAAGGCCAGTTGGACCCCTGTGTAAAAAAAATAAGTTGACCATACTGTAAAGATCGTCTTACTATAGTCTTTCCATGTTAAGTAATCTTCACTGTCTGTTATCCTCTGGAACACCTCCAGTTGCAGCCGAAGTTGAGTAACTCCGTCAATTTCTCAGTTACTTAGTAGCCTTCTGAAACAAAAATTCCATCCTTGTTGACTCAATACATCTGCTATATATTCCTAATTTCCCTAAATGTTTCAATGTATTTCCAGCATTCTAAGACTAGGTTACTGCTCTTTGATATTCTTTTTTTTAAAAAATGTGTGAATAAGTTGAATGATTGAATAATGAATTCAATAGATTAATGACATGAGTTTTGTCTTTAACTACTTATTTTTATATGATGGCCGCTCTTATATAGGTTCTGAGTCGGATTGGATTAGAATGCAATGGACTCTAGCCATTGCGCATCAAAGACCAAAATTTCTCTGTTAAAGGTAATCTGCTTCTTTCATGTTTTTTCCTTTTTCTTCACATAGTTGTGGTAAGGGCGTTGAGGGATGTGTGGGATACTTGTCGCGACCCGAAGCTACCCCTAGTTGTGACAATGGTTCTTACATCACAGGTGACCGCAAGCTAACCAATGAGCTGATACACAAGTGCGGAAGTAAATAGGAAATACCATATGGTTTAAATATGGATAAGGTAATGTAAAACTGAATATTGAAATACATATCCAAACGTGTCTGAATAACTAAAAATGTTTGACTAAAACAATTAACTATCTAACTGACTGACTGTATGTATAAAAGCCTCTAAACTGAGTGAAATCAGTTGATGGGACAGGCCCCAACTAACTCCAAACTAAACTAACTGAAAGAAAATACGGGAATACTATAATAGCATAATAGGTCCTCGACATATGAGGACTCACCATAACTACTACTTTCGATAAGATGAACTGTCTATGCGCTGTTGGGAACCTGAGCGTCCGAACCTATGATATAAGACATCATAGCGCAAAGAAAGCATACGGTCAATACTTTGAATGTACTAGTATATGAGATGAGGTTAGGTTGAAATGCATAGGTTCAAGTGCATGAAATACTGACTGACTGAATAACATGAGATAACTGATGCATAAAATTCGTGAAGGCTGTAAAATCTGAGTATGCATGACCAAACATATAACATAATATTGAAGTGTTTGTAACTAAAATAATGAAATTTGATAAACTGAATAACTAAGACACTGTATGTTATAGTCAAGCAAACCTAAACTGAATTCTGTATTGAATACTGAATTAAGACTGTGGGAGGTATCATCTAACCGACATGCCAAATATAAGCTAATTGGGGTCCAACCTGTGACCCCAGTTGGAAGGGTGTCAGTACTACGCCACAGGTACTAACACTGGCTGTGTGGTTCACTAATTTAATATCCCGAAGGACTAGGGTATCAAGACTAATTGAAGAGTGAACCCTGAGAGGAAGTCAAGTCTAACTGATGGGTGACTCTTTATATCCTACGCTGGCTACATAGTTCTAGAATATAGAGACTGTTACTAACGACTCTGTCTAACTGATGGGGAAACATCCATCCCTACCTTTGCTCGATGCTAAATCCTACTCCCAACTGAACTGACACTGATTACTAAACTAAACAAAGCATAACTGAACAAACAACAGATCAAACCACTAATTGTATGATAATACTCATAGTATATGTGAATTTTTCTGAAGATACTGAAATTATGTAAACAACTAAGTATTGGATTTTCATAACCCTCCATAACTGAATGGAAATAGCAATTAAGGCAAGTAAAGGCTTCAAAAACCCATAATGGGGAATCATTCTACAACATCATTCTCTTTGGCATTTCAGCAAACACTTTGGAGATTAAGACTTTAACATGGGGATGCTCTTAAACATGATGAGAAAGCATGATTGCATGAAAAAAACCATAAATTGAGGGTTTATCCTGAATTGCGTGAACATGATATGGGAACTTCAACATCTAAAACATACTATAATCCATTCCACTTGAAAACAATTGAAATCTTAACTTGAAAACAAAATAACAAGTAATTAATGGAGATAATTCATTTAAAGCATGGAAAAACTTATAATTTAACATTAAAAGAGGATTCTTGGACTCTATAGTTAAAGGAAACCATGGATAAACATCACACATACCTCACATGACGATTTCGTGAAGAGTATTGAGAATTTTCTTAAGGCTTGAGCTTGAATTCCTTGATTTTATTGAAGGGGTTAGGGTTTGTTCTTGAGAGAGAAATGTCTTTCCTTGAGAGGATTTACGAATAAAGGGGAAAATAATGCTCCTAGGGACCATAAATTTCATGTTATGGATGAATTCGGGTGAGTGAAATTGACCCAAACTCCCTTATTGATGAGGGTTTAAGAAGCTGAAGGATACCACCCAATGCGGCAAAACCCCTAGCTTGGTCAAGTAGCCAACACAGCGCGACCCCTAGCTGGGTCAAGCATCCAACGTGGCGCGAGGGTCAACTAGCCTTTGAGGCATGGCTCTATCACGATACCTTGCTATTTTGGACATCCAAACACGGTCCAAACCTCATCTAAAAGTTCCAAAACATTCCCTAAACATAACTTGGACCTTTCAAAACATAAATCAACTTAGAAATCAACATTTCAAGATTTGGAAGGTCAAACTAAAAATTCTCAAAGATTAGGGGTCTTGAAATGGTTAAGTCTTTAACATTTAGTGAAATTTCAAGGCTTTGGACCCCTTAGCATACACTAAGAGCTGAAATGAGCTAAGAGTATCATGGGGTATTACAATATCTCCCTCTTGGGGACATTCGTCATCAAATGATACTAATTGAGTTGAGAATACTGGAGAAACTAGAATCATATACTGAATATGCATAAATAGTAATATAATTACATGACTGAGCCTGAAACATGATACATGAGACGAACTGATTTTGTGAATGCATGAAATGACATGAGACTAATTATATTACAGGAACTAAGAATGGAAAAAGAGAAATCTAAGGAAAACTGTTACTTTTAGTTGAGTCTGAGTTTGAAGAGAAAATATGAGGGTACTTGGTATGCATATCTAATTTTGCTTCCCAAGTGACTCCCTCAATGGACTGATTCCGCCAAAGAACTTTAACCAAGGGAACTTCTTTGTTCCTCAGTATACGAATCTGGTGATCAAACATCTTAACATGAACTTTTTCGTAAGAAAGGCTATAACTAAATCACCAATACACTTATTTAACAAGGAAACATAAAATATTAGATTCACTGATGCCAAATCTATAGGCAACTCTAGCTCATAAGTTACCTTTCAAACATAGTTCAAGATTCTGTAAGGGCCAGCATATCGAGGACTGAACTTCCTCTTCTTTCCAAATCTCTTCAGTTCCATCATGGGTGAGAGTTTCAAGTAGACTAAGTCACCAACATCAAATTCAAGGTCTCTTCTCCTCACATCTGCATAAGATTTCTGATGGTTTCAGGTTGTCTTAAGCCTCTCTCTGATTAACTGAACTTTCTCTATTGCATCAACCACAGAATCTGGCCCTACCAAAGCAGCCTCACCTACCTCAAACCAACCAATGAGAGATCTATATCTCCTCTTATAGAGAGCATCAATTTAAGCCATCTGAATACTAGAGTGATAACTGTTACTGTAGGAAAAATAAATCAATGGTAGGTGATCATCCCAACTACCTTTAAAATCAAGAACACACACCGTCAATATTTACTCTAGATTCTGAATGGTCCTCTCTACCTGACCATCCGTTTGAGGATAAAAATCTGTACTGAGATAAACTTGGGGACCAAGACCCGCCTTCCAAAATTAAGAGGAAAACTGAGTACCTCGATCTGAGATAATAGACAATGGGACTTCATGAAATCTAAACAACTCTCTAATATAGTGCTTGGCATATTCCTCCACTGAATAAGAAATATGAACTAGCAAGAAATGAACTTGTTTGGTTATTTTGTCTATAATAAACCATATCGAATCATACTGATGTTGCATAAGAGGTAAACCTATCACAAAATCCATGTTCACCATTTCCCACTTTTAAGTAGGAATGCTGAACTCCTGCAATGTACCACTAGGCCTCTAGTGCTCAACTTTGACTTATTGATAGTTAGAACACTTAGCGACAAACTCTACAATATCCCTTTTCATACCACTCCACCAAAAAATTTCCCCTAAATCATGATACATCTTAGTGGCTCTTGGGTGAATAGAATGACACGCACAATGTGCTTTTGCAAGGATTCACTATCTCAGACCATCTACACATAGTACACACTATTTACCCTGACATCGTAACATACCATCTCTCTGTTGGGAGAAAATCTCTATCTTTTGATCTCTAACTGATTCCTTCAACTTAACTAAACTAGGATACTTATCTTATTTTTCCTTCACTTTGGCAACCAAAGAAGATTCTGAACCACTCTAAACCCGAACACTTAGCTAAGAACTCTACAATATCTTTCCTTATATCACACCACCAATAGATCTCCCATAAATCTCGATATATTTTAGTAGCACTAGAATGAATGGAGTGATGCACACCATGCCCTTTAGCCATAATCCGCTGTCTTAAATCATCAATGCATGGTACACACAATTTACTTTGGTATCTCAACACACCATCTTTCCCCTTGGGAGAAAACCTCCACCTTATAATCTCTAACCGGCTCCTTTAACTTAACTAGGATGGGATCTTGATCTTGTTTCTCCATTAACTCAGAAATCAAGGAAGATTCTACACTACTCTGAACCCAAATACTACCCACAGCTGAATCAACTAAACGAACACCTAGTCTAGATAATTGATGGACTTCTCATAATAACTCCTTCTTATCACTCTCCATATGAGCAACACTACCCATAGACATTCTACTAATGGCATCTGCCACAACTTTGGCCTTGCCCGAATGATGCAAAATACTCATGTCATAATCCTTCAACAATTCTAACCATCTTCGCTAACGGAGATTCAACTCTCTCTGCGTAAACACATACTGTAAACTTTTGTGGTCTATAAACACATCAACATGTACCCCAAAAAGATAGTGCCTCCATATTTTTAAATCAAACACAACAACAGCTAACTCAAGATCATGAGTAGGATAGTTCTTTTCATGAGGCTTAAGCTTCCTAGAGACATAGGCTATGACCTTACCTCTCTGCATCTAAACACAACCCAAACCAACTCTAAAGGCATCACAATAAACAATGAATCCATCCGTACCATCAAGTAATGCTAAGACTGGGCTGAAGTGAGTTGAGTCTTCAACTTCTGAAAACTCTTCTCACAAGAATCTGACCACTAAAACTTAACTTTTTTCTGAGTCAATCTGGTCATAGGAGATGCAATGGATGAAAGCCAGCTAAACCCAAGAAACTTCTAATATTTGATGAAGAAATAGGTCTATGCCAGTTTCCCATTGCTTTGGTCTTTTGGGGATCAACTCTAATGCCATCACCAGAAATAATAAGATCGAGAAAAGCTACTGACCTTATCCAAAATTCACACTTATTTAATTTAGCAAACAACTGGTAATTTTTAAGAGTTTGCAATACAATTCTAAGATGGTCTGCATGATCATCCTCACTATAGGAATAGACAAGGATATCATCGATAAAGACTATGACAAACATTTCTCAGTACTTTTTGAACACACAGTTCATCAAGTCTATAAAGGCTGCTGGGGCATTGGTTAGTCTGAAGGACATGACTAAAAATTTGAAATGACCATAACGAGTTTTGAAAGCCATCTTTAAGATATCACATTCCCTTACTCTAAGCTGATGGTAGCTGGATCAAAGGTCTATCTTGGAGAATAACTCGCAACTTAGAGTTGATCAAATAAGTCATCAATTCTGGTGAGATGATATCTATTTTTAATAGTGACTTTATTCAACTGATGATAGTCAATACATATTCGCAGAGAACCATATTTCTTATGCACTAATAGGACTTGAGCCCACCATAGAGAAACACTGGGCCTTATGAAGCCCTTGTCTAAGAGGTCTTTGAGTTTCTCTTTAAACTCTTTAAGCTCAGCAGGGGCCATACGATATAGAGGGATGGACATGGGTTGAGTATCAGGAAGAAGATCAATTCTGAATTCTATTTCCCTAACGAGAGGTACCTCTAGTAAATACTCAGGAAATATATTCAAAAACTCATTGACTGACTGAACTGTTGGAGTATTAGATTTAGTGCCTTTGACAAGAATAAGATGATAGATACATGTCACGACCCGAACTAGGGCCTGGCCGTGACGAGCATTTTGAACCATGGAGACCCAAAACACCCCTATCTTTCTGGTAATAATGCATCTAATTCATATGATCAAAGTAATGCGGAAGAAACACAATATAACGAAAACATGGTCAAGAATCATATGAAAATGAAAATGGGGAATAGTGTCCCACAATCTAAATCAACATCTCTAAAACCGTCTGCGAAACCTCTACTACATAACTGAAATATTGTCTATCTGAAAACTGCGACAAGGCCCCCAGTAGACCCAAAAACTGAATATAAGATAAAAGGACTGCAGGACATAAGGCCTTCCAAAACATAGAAGGCTCACCACTTGTGTCTACAACTCTGTCTAAAAGTTCTACTGAATCTCTTGACCCCTAGACTGGGCCTCTGAATCTGAGAGGTTGGACAGGGGAGGGGGTCAGCACAAAAGTACTGGCACGTAGAGATATAAAAAAAAACATAATATTTAAACAAAGTATAGTTAAGAGCCATGATAAAACAATTTCATATCAAATCATTTGAAAACACATGGGTGTAATGCAATAGTTTTTCTCAGCAATAATGAAATGCAACTGAGCTATGTGGAATACCTTACATAATTTACACCAACTGTCAAACTTCGGCTGCCGCTGAGATTAGAGTATAAGTGAGGGAGAGACACTCAAGACCACACAGCATGGTGTCTCGACCCAATGGTAGTGCCCAAGATCACTTGGCTCGGGCTCCTACCTATAGTCCCAATTTTGGAATAACATGAAGTCAAGTACACAGATCGCTTAGCCTGGTACCAATATTCCATATTGGTAAACACGTTATTCCAGCGATGAGCCCTTGTGTCTCAAATGCCTTCTTCGGGCATCTACCTTTCTCATGTAAAATCAATACATTCAAATTTTATTTAATTCAATCACGTATCGTATTCTGTAGGGTATCGTCATACCCGACTTGAAAGTTATCAATATCACATCCACATATGCATAATCATGTAAAAACCAAGGTGCTTCATCATTTACAAGTGGTGAACAATATTTATTTCAAATTCATGCTCTCTTTAGTTGATCACAATATAATATGGAGTATCGAAACATTATCACGGGAATTTGAAAACAATTTATCATTCATATTTATCAACTTCCATAGAAAATCTCAAATCACATATGCATGGTTTCAACCATTGAAGTATATAGGCAAACAATTCCCATGACATAAAGAAAATGACTTAGAAATTATACTGAAAGCAAGATATTAGCATTTGATTGAAAAACCCCATTTAAAAGCATGCGTGTTCATAAAGACTACACCCATGAGATTTTTGGATAACCCTACGTACCTCTATTTCCAAGGATAATAGGTGTTTCTTGAAGCTTGAGGATTGATGAATCCAAATATGTAATTATCTTTGAAAACCTACGGTCAAGTCTTGAACTATTTGGGTTTTAATTTTTGAAACCATAAGGAGAATCTTGAGCACTTTTGATGAAAGAATATGTATTTTGGGGTCCTTGGAACTAAATCTCGTGTTTTAGGTCTAAGTAAGGGTGGAAAAGGACCACTTTGTCCTTAACACGGAGTGTTTAATTCACCAGAATTTCTTACATAGGCGCCGCCCATCCCATCGCCTATCTTCACATAGGCGCCCCCTAGGCTATCGCCTATGTTTACATAGGCACCACCTAGGCTATCGCCTATGTTCACATAGGCGCCGCCTAGGCTATCGCCTATTCTTTCTAGTGGCCATGGGCGATTGGTTAGGCGTCGCTTATCACTTTGAAAGGTCATAACTTCTTGCACGTGTGTCTAATTTTAGGCAAATTGGTATCGTTGTAAAGCTAACTCGAATACCTATCATTTGACATGTAGTAGGCTTCGTAATTCGACATATATAGAGAGTTATAGTCGATGGAAGCTGACACATTTTACAAGATCTACTAAAACTTAGTCGATCAAAATAGTTCCAACTCGTCCTTGAGTTGAAGGACCTCTATGGTCTAAATTCAAGCTGGAGCGGATTCACATGCTACACCATAATTAACATGCCGTATTGGCATAGGATTTTATGGCTTTGGGATTAGCAATGCATCGAAATCATGGTCTATATTGTAGCTCGAATTGCGGGGCATTATCTTATCCCCCCTTAGGATCATTCGTCCCCGAATGATGATGCGGGACACAAATAGACATGATTTAAAGCATAATAAAGGACTAGGAAAGATACGATAGGAATAGTACCTTCTGTCTCCTCCTCCATCGAAGCAAACTAATAGGGATATCTAATTCTCATGTCATCTTCTGATTCCCAAGTTGCATCTTTGACTTTCTGATTCCTCCACAGTACCTTTACTGAGGCTTTCTCTTTGCTCGTCAGCTTTCAAACTTGGCAATCTTAAATTTTAATGGGCTCTTCTTCGTAAGACAAGGAGTCTATCACTTTGATACCCTCTACTGGAAATACCATAGAATGATCTCCAATGCATTTCTTCAACATGGATACATGGAATACCAGATGAACGGAACCCAAACTTGCAGGCAATTCCAACTCATAGGCAACTGTACCAATCCTTTTCAAAATCTGATATGGCCCTACATAACAAGGGCTTAATTTACCCCTTTTTCCAAACCGCATAACTCCTTTCATCGAAGAAACCTTGAGAAATACCTAATCACTAATTTCAAACTCTAGTTCTCTTCTTCGAACATCGGCATAGGACTTCTGACGACTCTGAGCAGTCTTGAGTCATTCTCTAATGATTTTTACTTTCTCCATCATTTGATGAACAAGATCAGGACCATACATCTGAGTCTCACCCACTTTATCCCATCCTATCGGAGACCTACATCTCCTTCCATACAAAGCCTCAAAAGGGGCCATCTTGATGCTGGCATGGTAACTATTATTGTAAGAAAATTCAACCAGTGGCAAGTGATCCACCCAACTACCTTTGAAATCATTGACACATGCACTCAATATATCTTTGAGGGTATGAATGGTATGCTCAGCTTGCCATCCGTCTGAGGGTGGAAAGCTATGCTCAAATTCACTTGTGTACCTAAACTCTTCTGAAAGGATCTCCAGAACTGATATAAAAACTGCGTACCTCTGTCAGATATAATGGACACTGGTGAAATCAAACTATCTCCTCAATGTAAATCTTAGCATAAACCTCTCCCAAATAATTAGTCCTCATAGGCAAAAAGAGGGCATCAGCTACAACATTTGCCTTGCCCGAATGGTAATGAAGACTCATATAATAGTCTTTCAAAAGCTCCATCCAATGCCTCTGCCTGAGGTTCAATTCTTTCTGTGAGAAAACATATTGCAAACTTTTATGGTCAGTATAAATATCAACATGCACTCTATAGAGATAGTGCCTCCAGATTCTAAGTGCAAACACCACGACTGCTAACTCCAAGTCATGAGTGGGGTAATTGCGCTCATGCACCTTTAACTGCCTAGATGCATAAGTTATCACCTTACCACGCTGTATTAATACACAACCAAGTCCCACATAAGACACATCACAATAAACCATAAAATCATCTATGCCCTCGAGAAGGGTCAAAATAGGAGCAGTAGTCAGCTTGTCCTTCAATTTCTCAAAACTATTTTCACACAAGTCAGACCACACAAACTTTATCTTTTTCTGAGTCAGTTTAGTAAGCGGTGCATCTATGGAAGAAAAACTCTCTACGAACCTTCTGTAATACTCCGTCAAACCCAAGAAGCTTTGAATATCGGTTGGAGTCATGGGTCTGGGCTATTTTATCACTGCTTCAACTTTATGGGGATCCACTCTTATCTCGTCACTGGACACAATATGCCCCGAGAAGGCAATAGCGTCTAACCAAAATTCATACTTAGAAAATTTGGCATACAACTGATGATCCTTAAGGGTGTGAAGAATAATTCGGAGATAATTTGCATGATCCTCTTTACTCTTAGAATAGATCAGAATATCATCAATAAATAAAATGACGAACAAGTCAAGAAACTAACGGAACAGTCTATTCATAAGATCCATGAAGGCTGCAGGGGCGTTAGTCAACCTGAAGGACATGACTAGAAATTTGTAGTGACCATATCAAGTCCGGAAGGCTGTCTTGGGTATGTCTGACTCCCTAACTTTCAACTGATGATAACCCGAACGAAGATCTATTTTTGAAAAACACTTGGCACCTTGAAGCTGGTCAAAAAAGTCGTCAATCCTAGGAAGAGGATATTTATTTTTAATCGTGACCTTATTTAACTGGTGGTAGTCTATGCACATATGAAGGGACCCATCCTTCTTTCGCACAAAGAGCATGGGTGCACCCCATGAGGAAACACTAGGGCGAATAAAACCTTTGTCTAGGAGGTCTACAAGCTATTCCTTTAACTCTATTAGTTCCGCAGGAGCCATTCTATATGGCG
Organism: Capsicum annuum; assembly: GCF_002878395.1. Classification (NCBI taxonomy): domain Eukaryota; kingdom Viridiplantae; phylum Streptophyta; class Magnoliopsida; order Solanales; family Solanaceae; genus Capsicum; species Capsicum annuum. Next base: position 211,879,385 of record NC_061122.1, on the reverse strand, counting down.
GAATAGAAATAGGATGAGTATCTGGCAACACATCAATGCCAAAATTTATCTCCCTATCAGGGGGTACCCCTTGGAGATCTTCGGGAGAGACTTCTGGGAATTCATTCACTATAGGGACTGACTGTAGAGGAAGGTTTCCAACCTTTGAATCTTTTACTCGAATTAAATGGTACACACAGCCTTTGGAGATAAGCTTTCGGGCTCTAATATAAGAGATAAAGTGACCTCTAGGTTCCATGAAACTCCCTACCCATACAATTGGTGTCTCATTGAGGAAAGAAAAAGTGACCTTTCGGGTTCTGCAATCAAGGGTGGCATAACACGAATAGAGCCAGTCCATCCTAAGGATGGCATCAAAGTCTATCATATCTAGTTCTATAAGGTCTGCCACCATTTCTTTACTATGAATAGACATGACAAAATTTCTATATATCCTTTTTACAATAACAGAATCACCTAAAGTAGTATAAATAGAGAAGGGTTCTACAATAACTTCGGGCTCAAACTCGAAACCAACAGCCACATAAGGGGTCACATAAGATAAAGTAGACTCGAGATCAAGCAATACATAAACATCACGAGAAAAGATTCATAACATACTGGTGACAACATCCGGTGAAGCTTCCGCCTCCTGGAGGTTAGTAAAAGAATATAACCAGTTACGACCACTTCCAGTAGCTGAAGGGCCACCCTTAGGAAAAGGAGCTGTGGAGGTGGCTTGGGACATATCCCCCCTCCCCCCCCCCCTTTCGTATTTTCTCCAGCAGAAGGATAATCTCTTTGAAGGTGACCCACTTTGCCACAAGTATAGCAGTTCGTCCCCTCAAACCAGCACTTTCCTAGATAATTTCTTCCGCAAACCTCACACCACAGATGAGTAGGACACTGCTGGGCCACATTACCCTGAGACTGTGTACCTAGAGCTTTGGACCCATGAGGAATCTGAAAATTCTAAGTTTGTCTGTCTGTCGATGGTCTGGGTGGCTAACTCTGGTGCTGGTCCGCAGATCTAACTCTCTTAGCCTGTCTGTCTTTCTCTCTAGATTTAGCAATCTTTTTCTTATTCTCTTACACTTGATGTATATGAACAGTCAGTCGAGCAAAGTCGAACTCCTTATTCAACATAGCCCCCTGACACTCAAGTACCAGGTCATCAGCAAGGACAAATACAAATTTCCTCATCCGGGCCCTCATATTACTAGTCAACTCTGGTTCATAGCGGGCTAGTTTACTAAATTTCAAAGTGTACTCCTAGACACTCATACTGCCCTGCTTCAGATTCATAAACTCTTCCGCTTTGGTCTCCCTCAACTCCAGAGGAAAGAATTAATCAAGAAAGGCTTCCACAAATTTGCCCCAAACTGTGGGCTCAGCACTTTCACCTATTTCATGTTCCCAATCGGCATACCACTGACTCACAACGTCTTTGAGAAGATAGGTTGCTAACTCTACCCCTTCAACCTCATCCATATGCATCACCTTAAAGATCCTTTCCATCTCATCCATAAACTCCTGTGGATCTTCCTCCACCTTGGTGCCAGTGAACTTAGATGGGTTCATCTTCATGAAATGTCCGACTCTAGTAGCCTCAGATGTAACAGATGCAGACCCAACATCTTCCAATCGTTGAGCTTGGTTGGCTACCAACTGTGTTAGCATATGAATAGACCGTCTAAATTTTGCATTTAAAATATCTCCTTCAGCAGTTGGGGGATGGTTGACATTAATCCGCAGAGCTCGAGGTGGACTAGTTGGGATGGAAGGACTCCTAGAGTAGGGAAAAATTTTGGAGTGTGAGCCCTATTATGGGTCCACATCCCATGGGTGGGACGAACCTCATCTACCTGAGCATTCTAGTCGACGATATGACGTGGAGGCATAACGATGTTTCTGAAACACAAGGGATCATTAATTATGGGACAGTTTAGACTCTGAAGCATGAACTAAATCACAAAGAAGGGAATTATTTCCTAAACGCCTAGCAGCCTCCTGCCTATAAGTGTGGCGTGCTACACACCCATAAATAAGACTCTACCCAACATAATTTTGCAGATACCCTGGGGACCATAAACCGTGCTTTGATACCAAGTTTGTCACGACCCGAACTAGGGCCGTGATGAGTATTTCGAACCATGGAGACCCAAAACACCCCTATCTTTCTGGTAATCATGCATCTAATTCATATGATCAAAGTTATATGGAAGAAAAACAATATAATGGAAACATGGTCAAGAATCATATGAAAATAAAAATGGGGAATAGTGTCCCATAATCTAAATCAACATCTCTAAAATCGTCTGCGAAACCTCTACTACATGACCGAAACAATGTCTCTGAAAACTGGGACAAGGCCCCCAGTAGACCCAAAAACTGAATATAAGATAAAAAGACTGTAGGACATAAGACCTTCCGAAACATAGAAGTCTCACCACTTGTCTTTACAGCTCTGTCTGAAAGTTCTACTGAATCTCTTGACCTCTAGACTGGGCCTCTGAACCTGAGAGGTTGGAGAGGGGAGGGGGTCAACACAAAAGTACTGGCACATAGAGATATAAAAAAAACATAATATTTAAACAAAGTATAGTTAAGAGCCATGATAAAACAATTTCGTATCAAATCATTTGAAAACATATGGGTGTAATGCAATAGTTTTTCTCAGCAATAATGAAATGTAACTGAGCTAGGTGGAATAACCTATATAATTTACACCAACTGTCAAACCTCGGTTGCCGCTGAGATTAGAGTATAAGTGAGGGAGAGACACTCAAGACCACATAGCATGGTGTCTGGACCCAATGGTTGTTCCCAAGATCACTTGGCTCCAGCTCCTACCTATAGTCCCAATTTGGGAATGACATGAAGTCAAGTACATAGATCGCTTAGCCTGGTACCAATATTCCATGTCGGCAGACACATTATTCCAGTGATGAGCCCTTCTGTCTCAAACGCCTTCTTTGGGCATCCACCTTTCTCATGTAAAATTAATACGTTCAAATTTCATTTAATTCAATCACGTATCATATTCTGTAGGGTGTCGTCATACCCAACTTGCAAGTCATCAATATCCACATATGCATAATCATGTAAGAACCAAGGTACTTCATCATTTACAAGTGGTGAACAATATTTATTTCAAATTCATGCTCTCTTTTGTTGATCACAATATAATATGGAGTATCAAAATATTATCATGGCAATTTGAAAACAATTTATCATTGATATTTATCAACTTCTATGGAAAATCTCAAATCACATATGCATGGTTTCAACCATTGAAGTATATAGGGAAACAATTCCCATAACATAAAGAAAATGACTTAGAAATCATACTAAAAGAAAGATATTAGCATTTGATTGAAAACCCCCATTTAAAAGCATGCATGTTCATAAAGACTACACTCATGAGATTTTTGGATAACCCCACGTACCTCTATTTCCAAGGATAATAGGTGTTTCTTAAAGCTTGCGGATTGATGAATCCAAATATGTAATTATCTTTGAAAACCTATGGTCAAGTCTTGAACTATTTGGGTTTTTATTTTTGAAAGCCTAAGGAGAATCTTGAGCACTTTTGATGAAAGAATATGTATTTTAGGGTCCTTGAAACTAAATGTCATGTTTTAGGGATAAGTAAGGGTGGAAAAGGACCACTTTGTCCTTAACACAGAGTGTTTAATTTACCAGAATTCCTCACATAGGAGCCGCCCATCCCATCGCCTATCTTCACATAGGCGCCGCCTAGGCTATCGCCTCTGTTTACATAGGCGCTGCCTAGGCTATCGCCTATGTTCACATAGGCGCCACCTAAGATATCACCTATGCTTTCCAGTGGCCATGGGTGATTGGTTAGGCGTCGCTTATTACTTTGAAAGGTCATAACTTCTTGCTCGGGTGTCGGATTTCAGGAAAATTGGTATCGTTAGAAAGCTAAATCGAATACCTATCATTTGACATGTAGTAGGCTTTCTAATTCGACATATACAGAGAGTTATGGTCGATGGAAGCTGACATATTTTACAATTTCTACTAGACTTAGTCGATCAAAATAGTTCCAACTCGTCCTTGAGTTAAAGGACCTCTATGGTCTAAATTCAAGATGGAGCGGTTTCACATGCTACCCCATAATTAACATGACGTATTGGCATAGGGTTTTATGGATTTAGGATTAACAACACATCGAAATCATGGTCTATATTGTAGCCCGAATTGCGGGGCATTACAATACACCCTTTAGATATAAACTATCTAGCTTTAAGATAAGATATGAAATAAATCTTGGTAGACACTAAATTACCTTCCCACTCAAAGACTGGCTCATCAGGAAACTGAAACTTCACCACTCGGGTCTGAAAATCTATGGATGTATAATAGGAATGGGGCTAATCCATACAAAGAATAAGGTCAAAGTCAACCATGTTTAATTTTATCAAATCTGCTAACATGACCCTATGAAGGCCAGTAATGGGACACTTTCTATAGATTTGTTTGGCAATAACTGACTCATCTACTGGTGTAAAAACCAGAAGGGCTCGGGGATCTTTTCAGGGCCTATTACAAAATTCACTGAAATTAGTGGGATCACATAAGAGAAACTCAACCCGGGGTCTAACAACACATAAACATCAAAATAAAAGACACAAAACATACCAGTAATAACATCTAGTGAACTCTCCTGCTCCTGATAGGATGGTAAAGCATAGAATCAATTTTGGCACTGAACTCTACCGGTACTGGATGATGCACCCTAAGTAGGGGATAGGCGACCTAGAGAATCTGGTGCACTAGTAGCCTGAGTTTGGGGAACAATATCCCTACTTTCTTTCTTAGCATATGGGCATTCTTTGATACCATAGCCCAGCTGACCACATCCAAAACAACCTTTCTGACACAACATGCACTCACCAGGATAATTTTTACCATATCCTACACATGAAGGATAACTGGGCCTTCTACCCACACTATTATAAAATATGGACATAGAAGTCTTACCCTACTGTTCCTACTTTGTTCTGGGTACAGGGGCACTAGCTGAAGGTGGCACTAGCAAAGGCGAGCAACTCTAAAACTGAAAACGCTTCCCCCTGCAGACCTTGTATAAGACCTCATAAAAATTCTAAGCTTAACTCAGTCCTTTAGAGAATGAAAAGAGGTCCCAGTCTTAGAGATTTCAGCTAAGTGTTTACCCTTAAAATTTATTTTTATCTTTCATAAGCTGGAAATCTTATTTCAAGACCCTTATGACCTTAAGATGTCGATCCTGGGATTGAATCATGATCAGGTATGTCAATAGGTCACTTTGGGTAATTTTTAAATTTTTTGCACCTCATTTGAAATAAGTTTTGATGACCAAAATAGTGTGTTGACATGATCTCGATGCACCGCGTTGATCATCGCATCGACAAATATTTTTTCCCAGCCTCAGAGTACAGATTCTAATGAACCAATGCGAACTCAATGCAGTGCGTTGGTTATCGTGTTGATGCCATTGATGTAATGCATCGGTTTGCGTGTCACTGGGTACGATTTCTGCTCTTTTAATTTTGCATCCAGAAGGGTAAATAGGTCTTTTCCCGCCTTATATCAGCCCCCAAAACACGAGATTAAGCCTCTCTAAATGCAAAATCCCTCATTCTTTCTCAAAGTTTTTCAAGAAAAACCCCAGGGAAATTTAATTTCAAATTTAAGCTTCAAGAACGCACCATCAATCTTACCAAATTTAACTACCAAGGTATGTTAGGTGTTCATCTATGGGTTCCTTTCACCCATAGAGTCCAAGAATATTTTTTTTAAACTACAAGTTCATGATTTCATGGTTTACATGTTAGAATTGAATTTTGTTCATGTATAAATTGATGTTTAGGATTTAATTCCATGATTTATTACAAGTTTCATGGAAACTAGATAATTGTGGATTGAATTATGTGATCTTCATGTTAAACTCTTGAACTACAAGTTGAATGTAGTAGCCATGATATAATTACATGTTTATTGTTCTATGAAACAACCATGTTCCCCAAGTGTTTGTTAAGATGATTAGGTGATTGATTAGTAAAAGTGTGATATGATATTATGTGATTCCATTCGTGCACAAGTTCATGTATATCAAGTACTTGATAAAACACCTACATAAAAGCAATTGTTAGTAAACAAGTACTATTATGCTCTTAAGGTCATGCTATGCTTCACTTTTCATGCTATTGAGTTCTGGGGGTATTCGACACTCGGAAATTTAGCTGTTGACTTAGAGCTACTATAGTTATAAGATAGTCTCAGAAATATCACGACCAATAGTATTCAGTTAGAGTAGTAACTCAATATATTAAGTCATACATTAGAACTTAGTAAACTCGATCCAGTTCAGTTAGTTAACATGATCAGTAACAATTCAGTCTAGCCTAGTATAGTTTAGAAATCCATTCAGTGTCTATTTTAGTTGGGAGTAGGATTCAGCACCGAGTAAACTCAAGAATAGCGACCCACCTTCTAGCAGAAGGTGTGACCCTTAGAAGAAGTCCTTGTGATCCATAACTATGTAGCCAACGTAGGTTGAGACATCAACCTTCTAGATTGAGGGTTAATGAGGTGTCTTACCTGCCAGATCAAGGTTACCACCGTTCTCATTTGAAGCACCTACCAGATTAAGGGTGACTCTTTAGTTTGGTTTTACCCATGGCACGATACTGACACCCTTCCAACTAAGGTTATGGGTTAGACACCAATCAGTTCAGAAAGAGGAATATCGGTTAGACAATTACCTCTCACAGTTTTATTTTTAGTCTCAGTATAGAACTCAATTTAGTTCTAAAGAATTAGGGTTGTCAGTAACAGTCAGTCAGTATTAATAACTCAATTATCAGTAATCTCAGATATTAGTTACTTAATTATTAGAACCTAGTACTCATTTTCAGTAGAAACTCAGATACAGTATACTATACATGCATATGGACAATAATGCATACTCATATTTACAGTAGGTTACATCAGATTCAGTTATCTATGTACTTTCATATTCTATTATTCTATATCATTTAGGCAGTTATTGTTAATGCATGTGAACCCCTACATTCAGCCTTACCTTATCTAGTATACCAGTACATTCTACATACTGACACATACTCTCTTTTGTGCTATGATGTCTCATATCATAGGTTCAGATGCTCAGGTTCCTGACCGTGCTCTATTAGATTTAGCCATCAGTATTAGATTACAGCAGTGAGTACTTATCTATTGAGGATATGCTTACATTTTAGTATTTTAGCAGTTCAGTACATTCAGTAGTTGAAGTTATTTAGGGTCTTGTCCCATCAACTCTATTTACAGACAGTTAGTGGCATTCAGGCTAAACTACTTCAGACAAATATTTAGTTTTTAGTATTTATTTATTAGTATTTGATTTTAGTTATGAACCATATGGAAGATTCAGCCTAGTTTCTACATTATTATAATGTTATTATTATTCAGTGATTGCAACAGGTACCAGTCATGGGTTAGCTTGTGGTCTTTTGAGATTATAAGCACCGTATGATGACTGGGGTGCACACTCGGGGTGTTATAAACTTGGTATCAGAGCCTAAGGTTCAACAGAGTCCTAGGGACTCTAAAAACTACATCTAGTAGAGTCTTGTGCATGGGTGTGTAATGCACCACACTTAAGGACAAGAGGATATGAGGCATTTTTAGGAAAAGTTTCCCTTCTTCTAGTAGTCATATCATGTGAGTGAGCATGAGCTCAAGTTACACTCTCAGTCTAATCCTTTTCTTACTTTCATTTGTAGAATATGCCTCGCAACTATAACAATTGAACGAGAATAGGAAACCAGCCAGTACCTTCGCCCATTCAGGCAGATCCCTTGGACAAGCATGCCTTTCACATAGAATTCAGAGTAGCTTTCACCACTTTAGCTAACATTGTGGCAGCCCAGAATGAACGCCCAGATGCTATTCCAACCAACCTAGTGGCCAATACTGCTGCAACTAAAATTTGAGACTTCACCCAAATGAACCCTCTATTCTTTACTATGTCTAAGTCAGATGAGGACCCATAGGAATTCCTTGATCAGATGTAGAAAGTCACAAATATTTTGGGGGTGACTACTAGTGAGAGTGCTGAGTTGGTCGTATATCATTTGCAGGATGTGGCTCACTCATGGTTCAAGCAGTGAAAGGTAGAAATAGCCATAGATGCAGGGCTCATAGAATGGGAGGAGTTTGTTGTTTCTTATCTAGGTAGGTTTTTTCCACTGGAGTTGAGAAAGGCAGAGGTCTTAGAGTTTATTAATCTGAAGAAGGGAAAAATAATAGTAAAAGAGTATTCTCTTAACTTTACTCAGTTAGCCAGATACGCTCCTTATATGGTAGTAGATAGTAGATCTAAGATAAGTAAGTTTGTGTCGGGTATGTCAAACAGTGTGGTCAAGGAGTGCAAGACCACGATGCTGATTAAGGAGATAAACATATCCAGGCTCATGGTCTATGCTCAACAGATAGAAGAGGATAAGAATAAAGAGAAAGAGAGGGAGAACAAGAGAGGCAGAACAGGTAGCATCAACTTTGCTCAGCATAGGTCAGAGGGTGGAAATCGTTCACAGTTCTGCCCGAAATCTTTAGTTCCAGCTTCGTCCCCAGCCAGTGCTCTAGTGTTGAAATTTAGAGACAGTAATAAAGACAGGAAACCAGGCCTTAAACCTCAGGATAGTGTTACCATTACCCGAGTAAACCCTCTTTGCTAGAGATATGGCAGAAACCATTAGGGTGTCTATAGAGCTGGAAACAGTGTGTATTTTGGATGTGGCAAGCCAGGCCATAAGGTCAAAGATTATCCTCAGTCAGGTTCTTAGGGTCAGTATAATTATCCTTCACCTCAGTCCAGTCACCCAAATAAGCAGGGTGCTGCTTTTAGTTCCACCAGTGGGCAACACCCAAATAGACTCTATTCATTTTAGTCCTGACAAGATCAGGAAATTTCTTCTGATGTGGTCACTAGTATGTTAGAAGTTTATCATTTATATATTTATGCTTTGCTAGATTTAGGAGATTATTTATCCTTCGTAACTCTTTATATTGCTGTTGACTTTGAAGTCAGTCCTGAAATCTTAGGAGATCCTTTCTCAGTCCCTATCCAGTAGGTAAATCTATCATAGCCAAACGAGTATACAGGAAATGTCCGATTATAGTATCTCAGAATGTTACTTCAGTAGACTTAATAGAATTAAAGATGACAGATTTTGACATCATTCTCGGCATGGATTGGCTTCATTCATATTTTTCTTTAGTTGACTGCAAAAATAGAATTGTCTATTTTTAGTTCCTAAATGAACCTGTCCGTGAATGGAGGGGTAGTACCTCATCACTTAGGTGTCAGTTTTTTTCTTACCTTAGGGAGAGAAAAATCATATCTAAGATATGTTTCTACCATCTCGTTCGAGTACAAGACTCTAGTTTAGAGACCCCTAATCTGGAATCAGTGTCAATATCATGTAAATTTCCAGATGTGTTTCCTGAAGATCTTCCTGAGGTTCCTCCTGATAGGGAAATTGACTTCGAAATCAACCTTTTTTTGAATAGTTAGACCATCTCTATTCTACCATATAGAATGACTCTAGCAGGAATCAAAGAATTAAAAGAATAGTTGAAGGATCTCCTAAATAAGGGATTCATCAAACCCAACGTACCCCCTTGGGGTGCACCAGTTCTATTCGTGCATAAGAAAGATGGTTCTCTTAGAATGTGTATAGACTACCGTCAGCTAAATAAATTCATGGCCAAGAACAAGTATCCACTTCCCAAAATTGATTACTTGTTTGACCAGCTTCAGGGTGCCAGTTACTTTTCTATGATAGACCTCAGATCCAGATATCATTAGCTTAGAGTCAGAAAATGTGACATTTTAAAAATAGCTTTCAGAACTCGGTATGGTCACTTTGAATTCTTAGTCATGTTATTTGGTCTTACCAATGCCACAGAAATCTTCATTGACTTGATGAACCACATGTTCAAGCAGTACTTGTACATGTTCATCATAGTCTTTATTGATGACATTCTTGTCTACTTCTGTAGTAAGAGTGATCATGTAGACCATCTTAGAATAGTATTACAAACTCTTAGAGACCATCAGTTATTCGCCAAATTCAGTAAGTGAAAATTTTGTCTAAGATCAGTAGCCTTCCTTTGCCATATCATTTTCGGTAATGTCATTAGTATTAACCCTCAAAAGACCAAAGTAATGGAAACTAACCCATACCTATCTCTCCATAGATATCAAGAGTTTCTTAGGTTTGGCTGGCTAATACCGATGGTTTTTGGAAGGATTTTCATTTATTGCATCCCCCATGTCCATATTGACTCAGAAGAAAGTCAAGTTCCAGTGGTTATATTCTTATGAAAAGAGTTTTCAAGAGTTGAAGACTCGACTCACTACTGCCCCAGTTTTGACTTTACTAGATGGTTCAAATGGATTTGTAGTATATTGTGATGCTTTCAGAGTTGGTTTAAGGTGTGTTTTGATGCAAAGAGTTATGGTCATAGCCTATGCCTCTAGACAGCTTAAGCCCCATGAAAAGAAGTACCCTACTCATGATTTTGAGTATCAGTAATGGTGTTTGCCTTTAAGATATGGAGGAACTATTTGTATGGGGTGCATGTTGATGTGTTCACAGACCATAAAAGCCTTTAGTATGCATTTTCTCAGAAAGACCTAAACCTGCATCAGATGAGGTAGTTAGAGTTGTTAAAAGACTACGACATGAGTGTTCTATGTTATCTGGGCAAGGCCAATATAGTGGCTGATGCTCTCAGTAGGTTGTCTATGGGTAGTGCTTCTCATATGGAGGATGGTAAGAAGAAGTTAGTTGAGGAAGTTAATTAGCTTACTCGACTAGGTATCCGCTTAATCGGTTTAGTAGAGGGTAGTATATGGGTACAGAATAGGTTAGAATCATCTGTGGTTTTTGAAGTAAAAGAAAAGTAGGACTGAGATCCCAGTTTAGTTAAACTAAAGGAGTCAGTCAGAGATAAAAAAGTGGAGGTTTTCTCTTAAGGGTAAGATAGTGTGTTGTGTTGCCAGGGTCATCTATGTGTGCCAGGTGTAGATAACTTGAGGCAATGAATTCTTGGTTAAGTGCATGGTGCACGTTACTCTATCCATCTAGGGTCCACTAAGATGTACCATAATTTGTGGGAGATCGATTGGTGGAATGGGATGAAGAAGGATATCGCAGAGTTTGTAACTAAGTGCTCTACTGTAACACCTTAATTTTTCTAAACCGGAATGCTACACGGTGATCATGACCCCGAGGGGCCACAAACTAACCCATGACTTATATCTGTACCTGTACATTGCTTAACATATGTGTAATATATGGAAAACATAAACAATAGATCATAAGGTTCAACTGAAATAATTATAACATCCATATGGGTGAAAAATACCCAAGATAACTAAAGTTTGAATCAAAATGGAACTAAATCTGAATTGTATCTGAAATCCTTGAAGTACTGACTAAATAAGGAGTTGAAGGAACATGTCTCCAACTAACTCCGTAAACTGAAAACTAACTAAAATAATAAATGAATTGAATTATATTGTCCTCGAATAAATAGGACTCACTATAGCTCTGTATACTGAATTATGAATGCTACTACTGGTTTGGAACTCGTGTGTCTAAACCTATGGTGTAGCATAAAGAGAAAGCACCATAGCAAAAATATGTCAGTACAACTAGAGTACTGAGTATAAGAGTGAGGTAGGCTAAATGAAAAGGGTTTACATGCATGAGCAATGCTAACTGACCAACTAATATGAATATGAGAGTCCAAACATACATACATAAAAACTAGAAACGTAAATATGTAATAGTGGATCTATACACTAATACATGATTTACTGATTTTTGACATGACTGAAACTATGGTTCTGCCAACATGGGTGACTATGTCTGACAGTCCTAGGTCTGATAGAACTATCTGAGTTCCATACTATAACTGAATTTGACTGTATCTGGAAGTCCTGGTACACTGGTATCTGAAGAACTATCTGGGTTCTTTTATTGAGACTGATCCTGAAACTGTGGGAGGTAGTTGTTTAACCAACAAGCCCTAGTAATGCATATAGCAAAGTTGGGGTCCAATCTCTACCCCGACTGGAGGGGTTTCAATACCGTGCCACTGGTAAGGACAGTTGTGAGTGACCCTCATTTGGTAGGTACTCAAATAAGAATGGTGGGAATCCTAAACTGACAGGCTAAGCCACCTCATCAACCCTAGTTTGACAGTTTAAGATGTCTCAACCTACATTGGCTACGTAGTTTTGGAACACAAGGATGACTGCTAAGAATCACACCCTAAACTTGTAGGTGAGTTTCCATCCTTGGGTTCACTCGGTGCTAACTTCTACTCCCATTTGAAGAGACTGAACATGATTTAACTAACTGTACATGGACTGAATAACTGACATCCGTTGACTGACGGAATAGTACTACTCTCTGAGATTTTGCTGAGATTATGAGATTTTGGAGGTTTCTTGAGTCACATGACTGACTGAGTTCTATAGATCATGGCTTGACTGAGATTATTAGGGTAACGTGACTTGTATCTAGGCACCAAATATATTTTTCGAGTACGAATACCCCCAGGACTCAATGGAAGGAAACTGACACATAAGACATGACTTGATCATAAGATTTGAGTCCACAATTCATAATATCATACTTAAGGGATTTCATACTAAGAATGGTTATCAACGATGTATTGCATGGAAAGGATTTCATGTCACATGGAAGTACTTGCACAACCTTATTATCATGTTCATTGCATAATCATACTAGCAACACATATCAATAGCATGGAAGTTCATGTGGAATCATCTTAAGAGTTGACATAGCTTGTCATTTAAAAACCATGGGGTCATGGGAACATGAATTTTAGCATTCCAGGCATTTTAACAAACACCTTTCATGCACACTTTAGGGCATAAGTTTTCTCAACAATTTTAATCATCTTGAACCATCCAAATTCATGGGTTTTAACTACAAGCATGCATACATCATGGAAATCAACTTATATTAGCATCTTTAAGCTTAAAAAATGATCATTAACATGAACAACATCACATAACAACAAGAAAATCAAAGTTTCTCATTTAAAAGTATGGTTCTTGAACTCTATGAACAAAAGGGGTCCATAGATGAATACTACGCATACCTGACTCAAGGTTCTTGATGTTTTTGAAATTGAAGGATTTGAAATTCTTTGATTCTTGATGAGGATTGGGTCTTGTTCTTAGAGATTAAATTTAGAGAGAAACCCTAGTTTTTGTTTCTGAAATAATAATGAGCATAATGGCTGAATTTAGACTTATCTAGGTATGTGTAGGCTAGTGATAAGTGACCAAAATACCCCTATTAAAATGACCTAGAAATAAACTGAACGTGGCATGTAATGGTTCAACTGACGGTCCGTCAAACACTTGATAGTCCATCACTTAGCTCGTCAGATGTGGACCAGAAATGGGGTTCACTGGATAAGAGTTGACGGCCTGGATGACGGTCTGTCACAACTTTGACGATCCATCAACTCGTCTGTCAGTCCTTATCCAGTACGTGGCTCAACTGCCTTGGCTGTGATGGTCAAAGTGGCAGCCCATCACTTATGTGGCGGTTCATCAACTTGGGTGTCATACCTGGGCGTTTGCGGATAATTCTAAGTAAAACGTCCATAACTTTCTTGTCTGATGTCAATTTGGAGAAAATTGGTACCGTTGGAAAACTAACTCAATTTCCCATGTGATAGAAAGTGAAATCTCAAAAATACCATGTGTAAAAAGATAGGTTTGCATTTTAAAGTAAGTCCTAGAATCCTTGAGATGATTTCTAACTAGGAAAAAGGCACGAGTATTACATCTACGTGTCAGCAGGTTAAGATCGAGCATTAGAAGCCTAGTAGAGCTATGTAGGAATTCAGTATTCCCACTTGGAAGTGGGAGAAGGTGAACATGGATCTTGTGATGGGTTTGCCCCGTACTCATCGTCAGCATAATTCGATATGGGTCATTGTGGACAGGATGACCAAATCAGCTCACTTCTTACCAGTTCATACCTCTTATTTAATTGAGGATTATTCTAAGTTCTATGTCAGAGAGTTGGTCATATTGCATGGATTTCCATTGTTCATCATTTCAGATAGAGCTACACAGTTTACCTCTCATTATTGGAAAGCCTTCCAAAAGGGTCTTGGTACCCAAGTTTACCATAGTACCGCCTTCCACCCTCAGACAGATGGTCAAGCAGAAAGGACCATTCAGACTTTGAAAGATATGTTAAGAGCATGTTCCATGGACTTTTAGGGTAGTTAGAATGACCATTTACCCTTGATCGAGTTCTTATACAATATGATATGAGGTATTTTTAGGAAAAGTTTTCCTTCTATAAGTATTCATATCGTGCGAGTGAGCATGAGATCACGTTACACTCTCAGTCTAATCGTTTTCTTACTTTCGTTTATAGAACATGCCTCCCAAAAAAATGGAATAAGAATAGGAAACCAGCCATCATCTTCGCCCGTTCAGGAAGATCCCCTGGACGAGCATGTCTCCCGCGTATAATTTAGAGCATTTTTCACCATTCTAGCTTACTCGGTGAAAGACCAGAATGAATTCCTAGCTATTGTTCTATCTAACCCAGTGGCCAATTCTATTGTACCTAGAATCGAGGCTTCACCTAAATGCACCCTCCATCCTTTATCGGGTCTAAGTCAGATAAGGACCCACAAGAATTCCTTGATTAGGTGCGGAAAGTCAAAGATATTATGAGGGTGATTGCTAGTAAGAGTGATGAGTTGGCTATATTTCAGTTGTAGGATGTGCCTCACTCATGGTTCAAGTAGTGGAAGGCAGAAAGGGTCGCGGATGCAAGGCCCGTAGAATGGGAGGAGTTTGTTGCTGCTTTTTTAGGTAGGTTCTTCCCACTAGAGTTGAGGTAAGCAAAGGTATTGGAGTTTATTAATCTGAAGGAGGGAAACATGATAGTAAAAAGTATTCTCTTAAGTTTACTCAGTTAGCCAGATACGCTCCTTATGTGGTAGCAAATAGCAGATCTAAGATGAGTAAGTTTGTGTAGGATGTGTCTAACAATGTGGTCAAGGAGTGCAGGACCGTAATGTTGATTAAGGAGATGGACATATGTAGGCTCATGGTCCATGCTCAGTAGATAAAAGAGGCTAAGAATAAGGAGAAGAAGAGGGAGAAAAAGAGAGCTAGAACAAGTAGCTTCCACTTTGCTCAACCTAAGTTTTCTCAGTTTTGCCCAAAATCTTTAGTTCTAGTTTCATCCATAGCTAGTGCTCCAGTGTAAAAATTTAGAGATGACCAATAAAGATAGGTCACCAGGACCTAAACCTTCAGTTAGTGTTAGCAGTGCTGGAACAAACCCTCTTTGCCAGAGATATGACAGAAACCATCAAGGTATCTGCAGAGCTGGCAGCGATGTGTGTTTTAGATGTGGCAAGCTAGGCCATAGGGTCAAATATTGTCCTTATTCAGGTTCTCAGGGTCAGTATAATTATCCTTCAACTCAGTCCGGTCACCCAAATAAGCAGTGTACTGCTTCCCGTGCCACCAGTAGGTAACGCCCAAATAGACTCTATGTACTTCAGTCCCAACAGGATTAGGACATTTCTCCTGATGTGGTCACTGGTACATTGAAAGTTTATCATTTATATATTTATGATTTGCTAGATCTAAGAGCTTCTTTGTCCTTTGTAACTTCTTATTTAGTTGTTGACTATGGAGTCAGTCCTGAAATCCTAGCAGAGCCCCTCTCAATCTCTACCCAATGGGTAAATATGTCATAGCCCGGCGGGTATACAGGAACTGTCTGGCTATGGTATCTCAGAATGTTACTTCAGCAGACTTAATAGATTTAGAGATGACAAATTTTGAAGTTATTCTCGACAAGGGTTGGCTTCATTCATGTTGTGCTTTAGTTGACTGTAGAAATAGAATTGTCTATTTTTAGTTCCTGAATGAACCTATCTGTGAATGAAGGGGTAGTATCTCAGCACTTAGGGGTCAGTTTTTTTTTTTACCTCAGGGTAAGAAAAATGATATCTAAGGGATGTGTATACCATCTCATTCAATTTCAAGACTCTAGTTCAGAGACCCCTAATCTGGAATTAGTGTCATTATTATGTGAATTTCCATATGTGTTTCCCGAAGATCTTCCTGGGTTTCCTCCTAATAGGGTAATTAACTTCACAATTGACCTTCTTTCGAATACTCAGCCTATCTCTATTCTCCTATATAGAATGGCTCTAGCATAAATCAAAGAATTAAAAGAACAGTTAAAGGATCTCTTACATAAGGGATTCATCAAACCCAGTATATCCTTTTGGGGTGCACCGATTCTATTCGTGCATAAGAAAGACGATTCTCATAGAATGTTTATAGACTACCATCAGCTAAATAAAATCACAGCCAAGAACAAGTATCCACCTCCCAGAATCAATGACTTGTTTGACCAGCTTCAGGTTGCAGTTACTTTTCTAAGATAGATATCAAATCAGGATATCATCATCTTAGAGTTAGAGAATGCAACATTCCAAAAATAGCTTTTAGAACTCGGTATGGTCACTTCAAATTCTTAGTCATGTTATTTGGTCTTACTAATTCCCCAGAAGCCTTCATGGACTTGATGAATCGCGTGTTCAAGCAGTACTTGGACATTTTCATCATAGTCTTCATTGATGACATTCTTGCCTAGCCCCACAGTGAGAGTTATCATGTAGACCATCTTAGAATAGTATTACAAACTCTCAGAGCCCATAAGTTATTCATCAAATTCAGTAAGTGCAAATTTTTGTAAGATCAGTAGCCTTTCTTGATCATATTATTTTCGTGATGGCATTAGAGTTGACACCCAAAACACCGAAGTAATGAGAAACTAGCCCAGACCCATCTCTCCGTTAGGTATCAGGAGTTTCTTGGGGTTTTCTCTAGCTATTACCGACGGTTTGTGGAAGGATTTTCGTATATTGCATCCCCCATATCCAGATTGACTCAGAAAAAAGTCAAGTTCCAGTGGTCAAATTCTTGTGAAAAGAGTTTTCAAAAGTTGAAGACTCGACTCACTACAGCCCCAGTTTTGACTTTACCAGATGGTTCAAATGGATTTGTGGTATATTGTGATGCTTCCAGAGTTGGTTTAAGGTGTTTTTTTATGCAAACAGGTAAGGTCATAGCCTATGCCTCTAGATAGCTTAAGCCCCATGAAAAAAACTACCTCGCTCATAATCTTAAGTTAGCAGTGGTGGTGTTTGCCTTAAAGATTTGGAGGCACTATTTATATGGGGTGCATGTTGATGTGTTCACAGACCACAAAAGCCTTCAGTATGTGTCTTCTCAGAAAGACCTGAACTTGTATTAGAGGATGTAGTTAGAGTTATTGAAAGATTATGATATGAGTGTTTTGTATCATCCGAGCAAGGCCAATGTAGTGGCTGATGCTCACAGTAGGATGTCTGGGGGTAGTGTTGCTAATGCGGAGGATGGTAAGAAGAAGTTAGTTTAGGAAGTTCATCAGCTTGCCTGACAAGGTGTCCACTTAGTCGATTTAGCAGAGGGTAGCATATGGGTACAGAATATTTTAGAGTCATCTTTGGTTTCTGAAGTGAAAGAAAAGTAGGACAGAGATCCTAGTATAGTTAAACTAAAAGAGTCAGTCAGAGATAAAAAGGTAGAGGTTTTAGCCTAAGGGGGAGATGGTGTGTTGTGTTGCTAGGGTCATCTATGTGTTCCAAGTATAGATGACTTGAGGCAAAGAATTTTTATAGAAATGCATGGCGCGCGTTACTCTGTCCATCCAGGGTCTATGAAGATGTACCACAATTTATGGGAGATATATTGGTGGAATACGATGAAGAAGGATATCGCAGAGTTTGTAGTTAAGTGCTCTACTGTCAGTAGATTAAGATCGAGTATTAGAAGCCTAGTGGAGCTATGCGGGAGTTCAATATTCCCACTTGGAAGTAGGAGAAGATGAACATGGATTTTATGATGGGTTTTCCCCGTACTCATCGTCAGAATGATTCAATTTGGGTCATTGTTGATAGGATGACCAAATCATCTTACTTCTTACTGGTTCGTACCTCTTATTCAGCCGAGGATTATGCTAAGCTCTATGTCAGAGAGTTGGTCAAATTGCATGGATTTCCTTATTCATTATATCAGATAGAGGTACATAGTTCACCTCTCATTTTTGGAGATCCTTCCAAAAGGGTCTTGGTACCCAAGTTCACCTTAGTACTTGTAATACCCCAAAAAATCCAAACCAATATTAGACCCATGTACCAAGCTCATGCATAGTACATCATGGGTCTTTTATAGTTTTATGAGTAGGTTAGATGTATATTAAGGCTTCAAATAACTCCCAGCTATCAAACGAATTAAAACATTCCTTACGTATTGAATTCTTGATAAGGATATTGGTGTAGTCAACTTCAAATGAGAATATCTCTCATTATACTTGGATTTTTTGAGCTCATGACCTATCAACAGATAGATAATTGAATTAGCTTCCCAACTATACCAATTTTTCCTAAATCTGATATCGGAGAAAAGAGTTATTCCTATTTTACTCCAGCATGCTAGGCTGGAAATAGTGTGATGACATTCGTAGAAGCTTACCACACTTGTGATGCCCTACCACAAAGGTCATCAGCCTTACGTAGAAACCAGCTTCTAAGTGACGACATTCGTGGTAGCTTACCATAATTGTGATGCCCTACCACGAAGGTCGTCAACCTTAGGCAGAAACTAGCTCCTAAGTGACGACATTCATGGTAGCTTACCAAACTTGTGACGCCTTACCACGAAGGTCGTCAGCCTTAGGAAGAAACTAGCTCCTAAGTGACGACATTCATGGTAGATTACCACACTTGTGACGCCCTACCACGAAGGTGATTAGACTTAGACAGAAACCATCAATTCTATCTCCTGTGTGATGACATTTTTGATGGCTTACCATATTTTTGACGCCTTGTCACAAATGTCGTCAGCTATGGTTTTCAGCAACTGGGAATTTATTTCATAAGGGTATTTTGGTCTTTTCCTTCACCTTTCACGACTTATAACCCTAAAGAGGCATAATTTTTCCCATTTTTCTTCAATTAAGCATCCTAAAAACCCTCTCTTACGCTCTCAACCACAAGATTAGGGTTTCCATCAAACTCATCTCTCAAAAGTAAGATTCAAGCCTTTTTCCAAGATAATTGAGAATTAAGTTTGCCAAATCCAAGAACTCTCCAGTAAATCATCAAGGTTTCCTTTCTAAGGTATGCATAGTGTTTATATATGGATCCAGTCCGTTCATAGAGCTCAAGAACCATGTTTTAAATATTATTTTGTTAACTTTTTATGGTTATATTAGTATGTACATGTTTACAATTGTTGTTTAAGTTTCAAGATGATATCTAAGAATGTTTTCATGGAATATCTGTGGTTGTTGGTTGAAAATCATGAATTTTGGGTGGTTTGATATAATGCAAGTATGAAATCCACCTATGCCTTAGAGAATGCATGTAAGGTGTTTGATAAAATGCCTAGGATGTTAGAAATTCCTATGTAATGATTCCATTCTATCTAAATAACAAGTCCATGTTAGCTATACACTTCAATATGAATTTCCATTCTATTTATGTATTTCATGGTGGTGTCATGAAGCATGTATGATGATGGAGATATGAATTATGTATACAAAATATATCTATGTTTTCCTACCATGTTGAGATGTTGAATAAACTCATGAAGCACGCTATCCCCTACTTATGATATTATGAATTGTGGACTCAAATCTTATGATCAAGTCAGGTCATGTGTGTCAGTTTCCTTCTATCGAGTCCTGGGGGTATTCGTACCCAAAAAACATAGTTGTGTTCCTAGAGCCATGTCATGTTGTCATGATAATCTCATTCAAGCTATAATCTATAAAACTCAGTCAGTCATGTGACTCAGGAAACCTTAGAAATCTCACGATCTCAGTTAACTCTCAGATAATAGTACTACTCCATTAGTCAATGGAAGTCAGTTAATATGTCCATGTACAGTTATTTGAATCATGTTTAGTCTCTTCAGATGGGATTAGAAGTTAGCACCAAGTGATCCCAAGGATAGGGACTCACCTACCAGTTTATGGTGTAATTCTTTGCAGTCATCCTTGTGTTCCAAAAATACGTAGCTAGCATAGGTTGAGACATCTTAGCCTATTAGATTAGGTTTGATGAGGTGGCTTAACCTGTTAGTTTAGGGTCCCACCGTTCTCACTTTGAGTACCTGCCAGATAAGGGTCACTCACAACTGTCCTTACCAGTGGCGCGGTATTGACACCCCTCTAGTCGGGGCAGAGATTGGACCCCAGCTTAGCAGTAATGGTATACATAGGGGATGTCAGTTAAACAACTACCTCCCAATGTTTTAGTATCAGTCTCAATAAAAGAAATCAAACAGTTCTTCAGATATCAGTATACTAGGACTATTAGATACAGTCAAATTTAGTTATAGCACAGAACTCAGAGGTTTCAACAATATTCAATGCTATCAGATACAACCATCCATGTTATCAGAACTACGGTTCTAGCCATGTATTAGCGTATATATTTAGCCATTACGTACCCACGATCTTAGTTACTATGTATGTATATATGCACTCTTACGTTCATATCAGTCAATCAGTAATATTATTCATGCATGTAAACCCTTTGCATTAACCTACCTCACTCGTATACTCAAAACTCTAGTTGTACTGACGCATTTGAGCTATGGTGCTTTATTTTCATGTTACACTAGAGGTTCAGAGGCACGAGTCCCAGACCAGCAGTAGCAGTCGCATTTAGCATATAGAGTTGTAGTGAGTCCTCTTCATTCGAGGATGACATTATTTGATTTATTCATTTATTTCTCTATTTTAGTTTTACGGAGTTAGTTGGAGACATGTTCCTTCAACTCCTTATTTCAGACATTACTTAGAGGCTTTTGGATTTACGCTCAGATTTAGCTTTCAGATTCAGTTTTCAGTTGTTTTGGGTATTTTTCGCCCATATGGATGTTATATTATTTCAGTTAAACCTTATGGCCTATTTTCCATGTTTACCACATTATTATGTCATGAATTGCAGTATACAGGTACAGATATCAGTCATGGATTAGCTTGTGGTCCCTCGGGGTCATAAGCACCGTGTAGCATTCTGATTCAGAAAAATCGGGGCGTTACAAACTTGGTATCAGAGCCTAAGGTTCAATAGAGTCCTAGGAAGTATGAAAGCTACATCTAGTAGAGTCTTGTACATGGGTGTGTTACGCACCACATTTATGTACAGGATGCTTTGAGATGTTTTAGGAATAGTTCCCTTTCTTCAGTATTCATGTTGTGCTACTAAGCATAATTTTAAGTCAGTCTCTCAGTCTAATCTGCTCTTCTCTTATTTTAGAAACATGCCTCCAAAAAGAAGAAATTAGCCAGCTCCACAGCCCAAATATCCTTTGGGCGAACATGTTTCTCACGCAGAGTTTAGGACTGCATTTACCACTCTTGCTCAGTCCGTAGATTCCCAGAATGAATGACCAGCAGTCGTTCCGACCAACCCAGTGGCCAATTTAGTAGTAGCTAGGATTCGGGACTTCACCTGAATGAACCCTTCGTCCTTTTTTGGGTCTAAGCCAAATGAGGATCCTCAGGAATTCATTGACCAAGTCCAGAAGGTCATTGATATCATGGGAGTCACTTCTTCTCAGAGTGCCGAGTTGTCCGCATACCAATTGTAGGATGTCGCTCACACTTGGTACAAGTAGTGGTTAGCAGAAAGGTTAGAGGATGCTGGTCTTGTTAAGTAGGAAGAATTTGTCATAGCTTTCTTAGACAGATTCTTTCATCAAGAGCTGAGAGAGGACAAAGTTCTTAAGTTAATGTATCTCAGGCAGGGAAATATGAGAGTTAGAGAGTATTCTCTTAGATTTACTCATCTAGCCAGATATGCCCCTCAAGTGGTTGTAGACAACAAGACTAAGATGAGCAAGTTTATGTTAGGGGTGAATCATAACGTGATAAATGAGTGTAGATCTACGATACTAAATAGTGATATGACTTTAGCCAGGCTTATGACCCATGGTTAATAGATAGAGGAGCAGAAGGTTAATACTAGGGAGAGGCAGAACAAGAGAGCAGGAGCAGGTAATTTTAGTTTTGCTCAGCCCAAATCAGAGAGAGGAAATCATTTACAGTTTCATCCTAAGTTAGCAATTCCATCCCCTTTCTCCACAAGTGCCCCAGTTCTGAAGTTTAAGGACGGCAATAGAGATAGAGCACCAGGCTCTAAATCTTAGGGCAGTGTTAGTAGTGCCCGAACAAACCTTCTTTGTCAGAATTTTGGTAAGAACCACAAGGGTATCTGCAGAGCCAGTAGTGATGTCTATTTTGGTTATGGTAAGATAGGACACAGGATTAGGGAGTGTCCTCAGCCAGGCCCTTAGGGTCAGTAGAATCGTTCCACAGCCCAGTTTGGTTTCCTATACCAGCAGGGTGCCACTTCCAATGCTACTAGTAAGCAACACCCAAATAGACTCTATTCTCTTCAGATCGGACAGGATCAGGAAAATTCTCCTAATATCGTTACTGGTATGTTACAGACTTTCCATGTTCATGTTTATGCTTTGCTAGACCCAGGTGCATCCTTATCTTTTGTCACTTCATACATAGCAGGCGATTTCGAAATCAGTCCCAAAATTTTAGCAGACCCCTTTTTAGTCTCTACCCTAGTGGTTAAAACTATCATATCTCGGTGGATATACAGGAACTTCCCGATTATGATATTTCAGAAATCCACATCAGTAGATTTAGTCAAGTTAGAGATGACTGATTTTGATGTCATTCTTCGCTTGGATTGGCTTCATTCTTGCTATGCCATAGTTGACTGCATAAATAGGATAGTTCAGTTTCAGTTCCCGAATGAGCCCGTCCTAGAGTGGAAGAGTAGAACTTCGTCTTTCAGGGGTCATCTTATTTCCTACCTTTGGGCAAGGAAAATGATTTCTAAGGGGTGTGTGTATCATCTCGTGCATGTTAAGGATTCCAATTTCAAATCTCCCAGGCTCGAATCATTCCCAGTAGTTAATGAATATGTAGATGTCTTTCCCGAAGATCTCCAGGCAATCCTCCCGAAAGGGAAATAGACTTTGGCATAGACTTTCTCCCAAATACTTAGTCTAGTTATATTCTGCCATATAGAATGGCACCAGCAGAACTTGAGGAGCTGAAAGATTAGTTGAAGGATCTCTTAGATAAGGGATTCATCAGGCCCAGTGTATCCCCATGGGGTGCGCCGGTCTTATTCGTTCGCAAGAAAGACCGTTCTCTCAGAATGTGTATTAATTACCGTCAGCTCAACAAAGTCACGGTCAAGAACATGTATCCACTTCCTAGGATAGATGACTTGTTTGACTAACTTCAGGGTGCCAATTATTTCTCCAAGATAGACCTCAGATCAGGCTATCATCAGCTCAGAGTTAGAGAATGTGACATTCCGAAGACAGTTTTTCATACTCGGTATGGTCACTTTGAATTTCTTTTCATGTCCTTTGATCTTACCAATGCCCCTGCAGCTTTCATGGATGTGATGAACCAAGTGTTCAAGAAGTACTTGGACACATTCATCATAGTTTTCATATATGATATTCTGGTCTATTCTCGCACAGAGCGTGATCATTCACACCATCTCATAATTGTTCTTCAAACTCTCAGTAATCATTAGTTGTTTGCCAAGTTCAGTAAATACAAATTTTAGCTAAGATCTGTAGCATTCCTTGGCCATATTATTTCTGGTGATGGCATTAGAGTAGATCCTCAGAAAACCAAAGTAGTGAGAAACCGGCCTTGCCCTGTCTCTCTATTAAATATCAAGAGTTTCTTAGGTTTTGGCTGGCTATTACCAGTAGTTTGTCAAAGGATTTTCTTGTATTGCATCTCTTATGTCCAGATTGACTCAGAAAAAGGTCAAGTTTTAGTGGTCAGAACCTTGAGAGAAGAGTTTTCAGGAGTTGAAGATTTGACTCACCTCAGCTCTAGTTTTAGCACTTCCTGATGGTTTTGATGGATTCATAGTATATTGTGATACATCCAGAGTAGGTTTAGGTTGTGTCCTCATGCAGCATGGTAGAGTCATAGCCTACGCCTCCAGACAATTTAAGCCCCATGAGAAGAATTATCCTACTCATGACCTTGAGTTAGCAGCAGTTGTCTTTGCCTTAAAGATATAAAGGCATTATCTATATGGTGTTTATGCAAACGTCTTCACATATCATAAGAGCCTTCAATATGTCTTTTCCCAGAAAGATCTCAATCTTCATCAGAGAAGGTAGTTAGAGCTCTTAAAGGATTATGACATGAGTGTCCTTTATCATCCTTGCAAGGGCAATGTAGTGGCCGATGCACTGAATAGACTTTCCATGGGTAGTGTTTCCCATGTTGAGGATAGTAAAAAGTAATTAGGTCAGGAGATTCATCAGCTTACCATACTAGGTGTTTGCTTAGTCGACTCTTCATAGGGTGGTGTATGTGTTTAGAGTAGTTTAGAGTCATCTCTAGTTTCTGAGGTGAAAGAGAAGCAAGACAGGGATCTTAGCCTTGTCAAGCTAAAAAAGTCAGTTCAGAGTCAGGAAGTAGAGGTTTTCTCCCAAGGGGGAGATGGTGTTCTTCGTTGTCAGGGTCATCTGTGTGTTCCCAGTGTAGATGAATTGAGGCAGCGAATTCTTGCAGAAGCGCATGGTGCGTGATACTCTATTCATCCAGGGGTCACTAAGATGTACCACGAATTGTGGGAGATCTATTGGTAGAGTAGGATGAAGAGGGATGTTGCAGAGTTTCTAGCTAAGTGCTTTATATGTCATCAAGTAAAGATAGAGCATTAGAAACCTAGTGGTTCCATAAAGGAGTTCACTATTCCTACTTGGAAATGGGAAGAAGTGAACATGGACTTCGTGATGGGTTTGCCTAGAACATGTCATCAATATGATTCAGTTTGGGTCATTGTAGACAAAATTACCAAGTCAGCTTATTTCCTTCCAGTTCGTACCTCTTACTCAGCCGAGGATTATGCAAAACTCTATATCAGGGAGTTGGTTATATTACATGGTGTTCCACTATCTATCATCTCAGACAGAGGTACCCAGTTCACCTCTTACTTCTAGAAAGAATTCCAAAAGGGTCTTGGTACCCAAGTTCATCTCAGTACAACGTTTCATCCTCAGACAAATGGTTAAGTAGAAAGGACCATTCAGACCCTAGAAGATATGTTAAGGGCGTGTGTAATTGATTTCAAGGGAAGCTGGGATGACCACTTGCCTTTGATTGAGTTTGCATACAACAACAGCTATTACTCCAGTATTTAGATGGCTCCATTCGAAGCCCTCTATGGTAGGAGATGTAGGTCTCCGATCGGTTGGTTCAAAGTTAGTGAAACCATAGTCACAAGGCGTAACTTAGTATTCGATGCCTTAGAGAAAGTTCAGTTAATCAGAGAAAGACACCAGGCTGCTCAGAGCCGACAAAAGTCTTATGCGGATGTTCGTAGAAAGGATCTTGAATTTGAGGTCGATGACTATCTCTATATCAAGATCTCTCCCAAAGTGACCCATCATACCCCCATCATGTACCTCTCTTACAAAAAATTTCTCTTCATGAGCTAAAGGGCACACACAACCTTCTTCCTTTGAATAGGAAACCATCAAACTTGGAGTAGGGCATAGAAGCACTATCCCTCTCCCACCTTTTCCTACCTCATATCTCATAATCTTGGTAGATTTAAGTGAATTTGGGGTCCTCGGGGTACATTGTCTTAAGACTCCCAAATCCCATCAATTTAGAAGACAATGTAGAAATAAGTACATGTTTCCTTGACAATACATCGACTACCACATTTTTCTTTCCCTTTTTGTATTGAATTACATAAGGAAAAGTCTCTAGGAAAACAATCCACTTGGCATGTCATTTATTATGTTTATCTTGGGCCCGGAGATATTTCAAGGATTAATGATGAGTGCGAATCACAAACTTCTTGGGCCACAAATAATGTTTCCAATTACCCAAGGCTCTAATCAATGCGTATAACTCTAGATCATAGGTGGAATAATTTAGAGTTACACCCTTGAGCTTTTCACTAAAATTGACAACAGATTTATGATCTTGCATTAAAATAACACCTATTCCTACCTTACTTGCATCATATTCAATCTCAAACATCTTATCAAATTTGGGTAATTGCAATAAGGGGTGGAGCTAAGCATAGCCTTCAAATCTTCAAATACATTGGCTTGATCATCACCCCATTTAAAAGGTTTATCCTTAAGGATAACCTCGATCAAGGTAGCAGTGATGGTACTAAATCTTTTAACAAACTGCCTATACAAATTAGCAAACCCATGGAAGCTTCTTCCTTCACCAATGGATTTTGGAGTTTGCCAATTCTTGATAGCGTCTATCTTAGATTCATCCACCTTGACTCCTCTTGAGCTCACAACAAATCCAAAGAACACAACTTCATTCATACCAAAAGAACATTTTCCAAGATTAGCATACAACTTCTCTTTTCCAAGTACTTAAAACATATTTTGCAAATATATGACATGTTCTTCAAGGGATTTACTATAAACTAGATCATCATCAAATTATACAACAACAAACTTCCCTATGAACGGTTTCATCACATGGTTCATTAACCATATAAAGGTACTAGGAGAGTTGGTGAGGACAAAAGGCATGGCCAACCATTTATATAAACCAAACTTGGTCTTGAATGCGTTCTTCCACTCATCACCCAGTTCCATCAGAATTTGATGGTACCCGCTCCAAAGATCTATCTTAGAAACCACACAATAAATATTCAACTCATCGATTGTATCATCCAAATAGGGAAATGGGTAGAGATACTTTACCATTATTTTAACGATGGCTCAACAATCAATGTGCATGCTCCATGTTCCATCCTTCTTTGGCACTAGCAACATTAGAACCACACATGGACTCATGCTCTCTTTGATGTATCCCTTGTTGAGTAGTTACTATACTTTCCTTTAGATATTTTTTGTGTCCTTTGGATTATTTTGGTATGCCGGTTTGTTGGGTAATTGAGAAACCAGCACAAAATTAATTTGATGCTTAATTCCCCGAAGAGGGGGTTCCTTAAGGAAGATAATTTGGGAACACATCTACATAATCCTGTAAAACAAGAGAAATAGAATGGGGGATAGGAGAAGTAGAGTGGTTAGCATAAAAGGCAGGGCTAGGAGGAGCATGGGTGTGTTGTTATCATGCTCTTTGAAAAGATCTTTCTTCCTAGCCAACATCACCAAGGGACTCTTCCATTTCAACCTTTTGTCCTCCTCTTATTCATCCCTCTCCTCGGTTTGGATCTTCAATTCACCTTTTTTCTTACCCTCTATTTTTAATTCTCTTAAATTTTGATGACCCTCATTTACTTGAGATGGTAAAACTGGATGAAAAGTGAATTTCTGACTAATCAACTCAAAAAATATCGGTTGGTCCTCCCATCATACTTGGTCAAACAATCATATTTCCATGGCCTTCCATGAAAGAGATGACAATCTTGCATGGGTATCACATCATAATGCACCTTATCATGTTAATTTCCAACCTTGAATTGAATTACTACTTGCCTAGTCACCTCTAACTCATCATAATCATTTAACCATTAAATCTTGTATGGTGTGGCATGTTTGGTTGTGGGAAACTCTAAGAAATCAACCAAAGTAGATCTAGCCATATTTGCATAACTTCTGCTATCAATGATCAATGAACACACGTTTTTCTTTATAAGACATTTCATATGGAATAGATTCTCTCTTTAACTATGATCATCCATTGCCTTACTAATTATTTCACACCTCACAACATATTTCAGAACCTCATACTCTCTATCTTGAGGCTAAGAATCTTTATTATCCTTCTTTACTTGCTTATCTTCTTCGTACCCCACTCCATTTAAGTATTTTTCATCATTCTCATCTTCTAATTTCACCTATTCTCCAAAGTAGTACAATTTCCCTTCCCTAGGGATTATATTTCTCCAGTTGGGACATTTACTTACTTTATGTCCCCATCCTTGACATTTAAAACATTAAAATACTTTAGGATTAAGAGTGGGATATTTTTAACCTTCATTTCTTGGTAGGTACTTTGGAGTGGTCTTCTCTATAGGCTTCTTATCATTGGACTTGTAGTCTTTGTTCTTGTTCCATCCCAATGGAAATTGGGCTACCTACTGATTTTCACTCCAAGTGTTGGTAGATGAGTACCCTTTTGGTTTGTAAGTTGTCCTTTCTTTGATATACCTCTCAATCTCTAAGGTTTCTTAGAAGATTTCTTCTATGGTATCAAACTTGTGGATAGTTATGAATGAGCAGTTATCTTTGTTCAACCCAAGCTTAAAGCATGTAATGTCATGGTTCACGTTCTCTCGATGGTCGAGCTTTAAGATCAATTGTTGGAATTCGTCATAATAGGCCACAACACTCTTGCTACCTTGCCTCAAGTTGTACAATTTGGCAAGTAGCTCATGTCTATAACTCTCTAGAACAGACCTTTTTCTCATGAATACCTTCAACACATCCCATGGAGGGGGTTGTCCTTTATTTAACACATTTCTAAAGCTCTTGATGTAATCCCACCATGTATTGGCATATCCTTCAAAATGGGCTATGGCATGGGAATTTTTTTTTGTCTTCGATGAAATCATTAACTTGGACGATCCTTTCACAAAAGAACTCC
Source organism: Capsicum annuum (assembly GCF_002878395.1). Classification (NCBI taxonomy): domain Eukaryota; kingdom Viridiplantae; phylum Streptophyta; class Magnoliopsida; order Solanales; family Solanaceae; genus Capsicum; species Capsicum annuum. Next base: position 211,850,568 of record NC_061122.1, on the reverse strand, counting down.
CATGAGAGATAAGCTTCGAGATCACTTTCGTCTTTGAAAGTTGGGAAACTAATGTTGATTGAACTAATACCTACATCTGATTCCTATTACCTTATTGGTTCCATTGTTCATAACCTTGGGGTTGGTTTCCCATGTTCCCTCTTTCATTAGTTGTCGAACCAAATCTTTCTCCTAGACCTTGGTAACCTCATTTATATATTGGTCTATCTCTCATTTTCTCTACAAATATGTTGGCTTCATTGAATGCTCCAAACTCTATTTGTTGTTCTTTCCTTGTTTTACATCTACTTGGATGGGTTGGATTTGGTTAAGGGGTGCTTGGAATGGGGTAATTTGGTTTAGTTGAGGTTAGAGTATTCGGGTTTTAGATTTATCATATTGCATTTGGTTGAATTTAGGTTGGAGTGGTCGAACGGGGTGTTAGTTTTATGGATATAGAGTGACTTGAGGAATGAAATCATGTGCTTGTATTGCTAGAGTGATCATTTGGTGATGATTTTTAGAGAAAGTATGAGGCAAATAATTTGGAGCATACCCATTAATCGAAGCATGGTAGTGTTGAGGTATGTATAGGGATGGGCTTTGTCGACCTTCCATGATATCCACTCTTCCACGAATGAGGGATACACTCACTTCAAGAGAATCCACCTTAAGGTCAAGTAAATTTATTGTAGCATCCATAGAATCGATTTTATGATTGAGAGTTTCAATGGCTGCTAAGATAGCATTCGTTGAGTGGTTATCCATAGTTTTTAGAGTTCTTCCTTACGTAGTTATTGTACCTATGAATAAAGACACTCCCAAAAATAATAAACACATTAGCATTAGAGAAATTAACCTCACATCTCTTCACAAATCCATAAGCTCCCAACAAGCTTAAAATAAACACCCGCAAGTGTAACTCAAATTATCATTCATCAACTAAGTCCTAAAATAAAGAAATTCCTAGCTATTTATGTGCCAAAGCCCATTTATTACAACTTGGGTCCAAAAGTAACTCTAAAATGCAATTGGGCTCGTAAGTGACTCAAAAGCCAAATACTCATGACTATGGGTCCAAAAGTAACCCACAAGCAGAAATAGCAACATGTGCACTCCTTTTTCTTTATTAGACCTCTCAAACTCCATGCAATCTTCCAAATATTATATTTTCCAATGCTCTTTTGGAGGATATCATCAATTATAGCTCCTTTCCAAGTTATCCTCCACTCACGTATTTTCTTCCTTAGGATGATCAATTCATGGATCCTTAGGTTTGGTCCTGGAAACAAACATCCCAAAAGAGTGGAGACAATTTGGCTCATATCAATAGTAGATTCTTGGGACATTATATATGCTATCGTGGACTTGTCGGGGTGCTAGGATGATCACCTTCACACTATTTATGACAAGCGGTGAGAGTTGATTAAGTTGAGGTACATAATGGCTATTAGAACTTTCGTTTGGATATTATTAAGAATTACATTATAAGAGATATATTTGTTGTGTCTTGTATTTTCTAACACTTGTTCTAGGGGTATTAATGTAGTGAGTCAAAAATCTTACTGAGTTATATTTATATATAACTCACTTCTTACCTGCATGTTTATAAATACTATTGTATGAGGAAAAACTAATGGCTGACGGTCTATATGTGTGGATTCCATTGCTGAGGTGAGCCTTCATATTATTCGTAGAGGCTATCATCCAGCTTTAGCTATCTTTAGATTATATTTCTTTTCATTGGGTTTGTATGCCCGAAAGTTAAACTCATGTACTCTATTTAGATGCTTCATGGTCTTAGTGTGGGATTTGAGGTTAGAGATTTATTATCTAAGCTATTGTTGTTTACATAAATCATTATATGATATCTGTTTGGATGATTACTTTGCGCTAATTATTATTTCATGCATTTGGAGTTGCAAATTTTTCATCTCAATATTTATAAACATTGTGAATGTAAGGAAAATTGGTTCTCCCGGCATGTGGTATTAGCGTGAGCCAATCACTCCTAGGGGTTATTTTGAGATGTGACAAATTTGGTATTAGAGCCTATGCTTTATGTCTCAGGTCATGAAGTAGCATAGTAGATTCTTGTTCATGGGTATATAGGCACCCAAACTTATGACCTTGAGGATACTAAACATCTAGGAAGTTTTCCCTTTTCATTGATTATTTGTGCATTGTGTTGAATTAAGTTTAACCTTATAATATTATTTTGTAGATGAATAAAAGTAATGGTTTTTCCTTCACTAGTTGACCTAATGCACCTACTGGACTTGATACTAGACACGATTCTACCTGTGGTGGTGGACGAGTTGGGTCTCATTTGACTAGGCCTTAGATTAGGGCACAAACCAATCCTCAGCCTAAAGTAAGAAATGGGGGCAGACCCCAGTTGTTGCTTCTGAGAAAGTGCAGGATCTGGTTGATTAGGATGCTATAGCTATAGTCCCAGTTGTTGTAGCTACTATTGTATAACGCCACGAAACCTGGTCCCAAGATGTCACACATTGCTCAAGACTATGAGTAGTCTCAAGATAACCCTGTAAGACTGCTACTAAGTCTATAACTCACATTAAAGCAATTTAATTGGATAGAGATTCTAAAATATTGAATTATATCAAAACTATCTGAGATTAACTGAATATAATGTCTGGATAACTAACACTGAAAGTCTAAATATAATAGCTAGTTGTCCGACAAGCCTCTACTACTAAGAAACTAAAGAGCCATTGGGACAAACCCCCAACTAACTCGGAATAAACTAAAAGTAACTAATCAAATACTAAGAAAAAACTGGAAATCTGGATAAATATGCCCTCGAATTATGAGGACTCACCAACTATTGGGATATAGATAGAGATGACTGAAATCACTTATGCTGCAAAAATTGAGCACTTGAACCTATATTATGAGACAATATAGCACATAGAAATATATGTGGATCAGTACTTTGAGGATGTACTGTGTATATAAGGGTGAATGTATGAGTAAAAACAATATCTAAACATTATTAAAATTCATAGAATGTGCATGTTGTATGTAATGACTCACGTGGCTGGAATAACTGAAAGCTGAAAATCATAAATCATGAATAATAAAGCATATTTTATAAATCTAGCGAGCCATAACACATAGTTCTAAAAGTTGTACTTGTATTCTATTTCAAATCATGCAAGCTAAGTGTAGGAAGAACTCACCTTTATTATCTAAGAACTGAAAGCTAAGATCTAATAACTAATGTGCTAGGTAAGATAATATCTGTGTAAAATTGTGAGCCTTTACATTTAGTTTCTGAAAGCTTTTCTATAATTATTTTCTATTAGGGAGATTTTTCTAACTGACATAAATCATGTAAGCTATCAAGGAGTCCAACATATCATTCCCCTAAGGCGAAAACCTCACATTGGGGAGAGGTGTCATACTCTTGCCAGGGAGTATAACATGAGCTAAGTGATCACATCTGTAACTGTCATCCATATAGCAATAAGAATACTGAATTTGTACCTATGTTGGTCGGTAGTTCTAGGAAAGTAGGATGCGCTAAACCCACACATTCCGCTCGGTGCTAAATATTACTCCCTTTAAACTTGTATGCTAATTCTTTAGGAAATCCATTTTTAAAAGTCATAATGTTTCATACTGAAAGATAGTTGTGTATCTATTCATTCAAAATTGAATTTAAGTTGTAAAGTGGATTTCATATCATAGCTAAAGATCAAAAGATCAAATCTTTATTCAAAGATGCCTATAAACATATCATAAGATGCTTAAAAGCATAATCATTCCTGAAATAGAAATATTCAACAAGGGCTTGATAATCCACGCATCAATTTCATGCTAAATCATTGTAAAGTTCATGCTTGATAATAAAAATATTCATAATTCAACTCAAAATTTGGAAAATATCGTCACATGCATAAATTTACAAAAGTAGACATGTAATTCATCATCCAAATCACTTGAAATATCAAAATCTTCAATTAACAATAAATGGGTATGAACCCCAAATTCAAAATTCATGTAAAATCATGTGAATTTATAATCAAAAATTAGTTTTGGGCACAGGGATGAAAGATTTATCCTTGTTCAAAACTCCACATATCTTAATTGATGAGATTGAATAAAAAGCTTGATCTTGAATTCCTAATTGTGCTTTTGAAGAAGACCTATTGAAGTTCTTGAATTGAGAATCTTTCATTTTGAGCTATCTTGGAAGAATAATAGAGGAAATTAGATTTCTTGGAGATTAAGTCTTCAGGTTCTAGGGTTTTCTTGAGAGAGAATTGATGAAAAGTGAGCATAATAGGCTTAGAATGGGTTTAATTCTGCGTTGTTCATGATTTGGGAGCTTAGGAATTAACTAAATTACCCTTTTAAAATTTAACCCAGAAACTGGAAAATCCCGATTTGGTCACCCACCGCGACGCACCATTATCGTGGTGGCTCACTGGAAAAAGGATGAGCCCAATTTTTCCCATCAACGCGATGCGGTGCTATCGCATTGGTCTACTAGAAAAGGGATGAGCCCCATTTTATCAATTACTGCAATGCAGTGAAATCGCTTTGCCTCACTAGAAAAGGGACAAATGGGATCTGAACTTTCACCATGAGGTGATGAAATTGTAGTGCTCCATAGGAACTTGGACAATTGCGAAATCATCCTTCACTGCAACGTGGTTCCTATCCAAATGCCATACGATTTTGCTAAAAACATCATAAATTCTCAACCGAGTATCAAATTGAGGTAAATTTGGTATCGTTAGAAAGTTAAGTCAATTATCTACACATTGGTGGGTCTACAGCTTGAAAATTCTACATGAGCCAAGATTTATTCATTTTTTAAGCTAATCTTTGACATTCTAAGGGCTAAATTTAGCTAAGAAAAGTACGGGGTATTACATTATCTCCCCCTTGGGAATATTCGTCCTCGAATGAGACTAGTTAAGCTGAAAATACTGAGGAACTGAGGCTATAAGTAGGCATACATAACTAAAAATAAGTTGTATAACGGAATCTAAAATATACTGAGTGACTAAGCTAATCTGCGAGTGCATGAATTTGCATGAAGATAGCTATATGGATGAATCTAGGACTGGAAAAGAACTGAATTAGGGAAGATTGTTACTTTCGGCTAAATCTGAATTTGTGGATAAGAGATGAGGATACTTGATACGCATGTCTTCTTCTGTTTCCCAAGTATCACCCTCGAGGACTGGTTTCGCCATAGAACTTTGACCTAGGGAACTTTATTGTTCCTTAGTCTACGAATTTGATGATCAAGGATCTCTACTGGAACTTCTTCATATAAGAGGCTATTCTGAATATCTGTTCTTTCTAGAGGAACTACAACAGTTGAATCATCCATGCACTTCTTCAATAAGGATACATGGAAAACTGGATAAACTGAGGACAAGTCTACGGGTAGCTTAAGCTCATATGCTAGCTTCCTAACACGATTCAAAATCCTGTAGGGGCCTACATACCGAGGACTAAGCCTCCCCTTATTTCCAAATCTCTTCACCCCCTTCATGGGTTAAACTTTAAAATACATAAGGTTATCTAATTCAAACTCAAGATCTCTCCTTCTCACGTCTGCATATTCTAAAAACTTTAAGCTGGTTTCAATCTTTCTCGAATTAACTGAACTTTCTCCATAGCTTCAAACATCATATCTTGTCCAATCAAAGCGGCCTTATCCACTTTGAACAAACCTACTGGAGATCTACATTTCTGCCTATAAAGAGCCTCAAATGGGGAAATCTGAATACTACCATGGTAATTGTTATTATAGGCAAAATCAATCAATGGAAAATGCTCATCCCAACTACCATTGAAATCAAAACACAAACCCTTAACATATCCTCTAAGGTCTGAATGGTCCTCTCTGCATGACCATTTATCTGTGGGTGAATGGCTAAACTTGGTTGAACTTGGGTACCAAGACCCTTCTGAAAGGATTTCCAAAACTGAAAGGTAAACTGAGTACCCTTGTTTGAGATGATGGACAAAGGAACTCCACGCAATCTGACTAACTCTCTGATATACAACTTAGCATAATCTTCAGCTGTGTAGGACGTGTGAACCTATAAGAAATGAGTTGATTTAGTCAATCTATATACTATAACCCAAATCGAATCGTGATGACAATGTGAATGAGGTAATCCAATCACAAAGTCCATATTCACCTTTTCCCACTTCCAAGTAGGAATACTAAACTCCTACAATATGCCAACAGGTCTTTAGTGCTCTACTTTAACCTGTTGACAAACTGAACACTTAGCTACGAACTCTGCAATATACTTCTTCATACCACTCCACCAATAGACTTCCCACAGATCAGGGTACATCTTGGTGGCTCCCGGATGGATGGAATAACGCGCACCATATGCTTCTTCCATAATCCTCTACCTCAAATCATCAACACATGGCACACACAATATACTTTAGTATCGTAACACACCATCACCCCCTTGGAAGAAACTTCTATCTTTTGGTCTTTAACTGAATCCTTCAGTTTAACCAAACGAGGATCCCTATCTTGTTTATCTTCACTTTAAAAACTAGAGAAGATTCTGAACTATTCTGAACCCAAACATTCCATTCAGCTGAGTCAACCAACCTTATACCCAATCTATGTAACCAGTGAACTTCCTGAACTAGTTCTTTCTTATCGTTTTCCACATGAGCAACACTACCCATACAAAATCTACTAAGAGTGGCTGCCACTACATTAGACTTGCCTGGATGATACAACACACTCACATCATAATCTTTCAACAATTCTAACTAGCTTCTTTAGTGAAGATTTAACACCCTCTGAGTGAACACATATTGTGAACTTTTACGATCCGTAAGTACATCAACATGCACCCCATAAATATAGTGTCTCCATATTTTTAATGCAAACACAATAGCAGCTAACTCAAGATAATGGGTAGGGTGGTTCTTTTGATAAGGCTTATGATTTCTAATGGAATAGGCTATGACTTTACCTCTCTGAGTCAACAAACAACCCAAACCAACTCTAGAAGAATCATAGTAAACAATGAATCCATTTGTACTATTAGGTAGTGCTAAAACTGAGGCAGAAGTGAGTCGAGTCTTCAACTCCTGAAAACTCTTCTCACAGGAATCTAACCACTAAAACTTAACTTTCTTTTGAGTTAATTTGGCCTTAGGAGACGTAATAGATGAAAACCCCTCAACAAACTGTCTATAATAGACAGCTAACCCTAAGAAACTTCTAATGTCCGATGGAGAAATTGGTCTAGGCCTGTTCCTCACCATTTTGCTTTTTTAGGGATCAACTCTAATGGAATCACTGGAAACAATATGACCAAGGAAAGCTACTGACCTTAGCCAAAATTCACATTTTTTGAATTTGGTAAACAACTGGTGATCTCTAAGTGTTTGCAACAAAATTCTAAGATGGTCTGCATGATCATCCTCACTACGGGAATAGACAAGGATATCATCGATAAAGACTATGAAAAATATGACTAGGTACTATTTGAACACACGGTTCATTAAGTCCATGAAGGCTACTAGGGAGTTTTTTAGCTCAAAGGACATGACTAGGTACTCAAAATAACCATAATGGGTTCTAAAATCTATCTTTAGGATATCATATTTCCTTACTCTAAGCTGATGATAGGTGGATCTAAGGTCTATCTTTGAGAAGTAACTTGCACCTTGGAGTTGATTGAATAAATCATCGATTCTAGGAAAAGGATATTTGTTTTTACTATGAATTTATTCAGCTGATGATAGTCAATGCACATTTGCAAAGAACCATCTTTCTTTTGCACGAATAGGACAGGGGCACCCCATGGAGAAACACTTAGCCTTATGAAACCTTTGTCTAAGAGATAATTGAGTTGCTATTTCAAATCTTTAAACTTGGTAGGAGCCATACAATATGGGGGAATAAATATGGGTTGAGTATCTGGGAGAAGGTCAATATCAAATTATATTTCCCTATTGGGAGGTACCCCTGGCAAATCTTTGGGAAAGACATCAGGAAACTCATTGACTATACTAACAGACTGAACTGTTGGAGTCTTAGACTTAGTGTCTTTGACTCAAACTAAATGATAGATACACCCTTTTAAGATCAAATTTCTAGCTTTAAAATAAGATATGAAATGACTCTTGGGAGATACTGAATTACCTTTCCTCTCAAAGACTAGCTCATCAGGAAACTAAAAGTTCACCACTTAGGTACGACAATCTATGAATGCATAAAAATAATGGAGCTAATCCATACCAAGAATAAGGTCAAAGTCAACCATGTCTAACTCTATCAAATCTACTAACATAGTCTTATGAAGGACAATAATAGGATACTTTCTATAGATCTGATTGGCAATAACTGACTCACCCACTGGGTAGAAACCAAGAAAGGATCAAAATTAGATTGGGAAAGGTTGTGAACTAAAATTCCGAAATGATTAGACTAGCATAGGTTTTAGGCCTTTAAAGCCCAAATGATTAAATTAGGATAGGTGAAGATGGGCCAAAATCTCAAGATAAGTAGTTTAGGATAGGTTTTATGGATTTGGGCCTAAGGGACTAAATATCTTATTCTCTTACCCTTACCCCCTTTTTATGTTTATTTGCTATCTATTTCTCGAACTTAGTTAAATTCCCTACTAACTGGTAATCACTTTCTTTTTAAAATTCAACTTCTCTTTTTCAAAGTTAGTCAAAGGTGATTTTCAAATATTTTAAATAACCACAATTTAGCGGGAGTATTAGGTGCCATATAAACCTTTCTAAAATGTTAATAAGAACCTCTTACCTAGGATTTTCTTGAAAAGTCTAAGTCTTTTTCTATTTTAAGACTTAGAATTTTCTTTTAAAAGTTTTCTTAATTTCTTTTCAAATAAATTATGTGGAGATTTTGTAATTTCTTAAATTTTTTCAAAGTTTTATTTAAATTTTTTAAATGGTTTAAATAGTTGAAAAGGAATAAAATAGGAATGGTTACTCTGCTGGGGAATGTTAACTAGTACTAACCAAATATTTGAATTAGCTTCTTTTGACTAACTGGTGTAGTGTTTAAACTGTTTATAAGCCTATTTATTTAAATTTTGCAAAATTAAAATACTGCATTTCATAGCATACTTTCCATTTGAGATATATAAATTGTTTGGGGTTTCGTAGTATTGAAAATACAATGATTTATCTGCACGTGAAGCATCCGATGTCTGTTTGTATATCTAAACCCAATTTGTCTACTTGGGAACCTGGTTCAAACCCACTCTAGATACCTAGGATAGAGGAAAAACCAAATGCCTCTCTGTTAGGCATGAGCCTAAGACGACCCAATACAACTTTCCCTTCATATATTGGCCACCAGTCAATTACAGATGAATCATTATTTTGTGTTGAAGTAAGATATGTTGTTTAATTCAATCCATTAGCTTTTTTTTCTTTCATGTAAGGATGCCTTAATCATCCATCAATTGAGGGAAAAATTAAATTAAGCCAGGCAAGAGATTGATGATTGATTAATTTGGATGATTGTATGAGCACACTTATATGGGAATCACTTGATCATCAACAGATGTCACATATGGCAAGAAGTGTACAAAGCTAAGAGGGTGAAGGCTGATGAAGGAACAAGTAGGAGCTACTATCCCCTGCATAGGACATTGTTCTTTTTCTCATGTTATTTTCCCATTCCCTAAAGATGTATCCCTTTTGTATTTTTGTTGTTATCATTTATGCCCTTTTTATATACCTATGATGGTTTTGGGGGATAATGGATTGTTTTAAAAAGCATATACTTCCTTCAAATATGTTAGGTCAACCCTTTGCTTAAAAGGGTCACTCAATTAAGATTCACGTTTATTATAATATGCTTTTATGATATTACTATTTTTTGTGCTTATTCATGTTATGTTGATTCAAATCAAAGGAGAATTGATCCAATTTTATTTTTTCAAGAGCATCTCTAGGTAGAAATATACCCCACTATACAAAATCCCAACCAAACATACTTCAAGTCTCCCAAGTCTCTCAGAAAGTCTGCAATTATTCTCAAAATTTCCTAAAATAATACTTACCATTTTAGAAAGGTTGACTATAGACTTAGCAGAAGCCATTATAGGAAAGAATGAAAAGAGCAATAGGGAAATTTGTCAATTTAAGAGGAAATTGGTGGAACTATACCAAATAAACGATACATTAAAGGCAGAAAGTAAAAAAGTGGCTAAAAAGTTTGTTGTGGCCAAAAGAAAGATCACCAAAGTCAACCTATTTATGATATTCAAACAATGTAAGGCCTGATTTCTCCTTCATGGGATACATAGGTAGCCCTTCGGCCCGTCCCCTATGTTCAAAACTCTGATGTCCCCCACTTTCCTGAAAGAAGGCATAAGATTGAGAAAAAGAAGAGTCGAACCTTCCTGACAAATTTTCCTTATCCATATCAATAAGCAAAATCCTGTTCTGGAAATTATTGAGTACGCGTCGCTCCATGGATTAATTCGCATGAGATGATAAAAGACTTTATGTGTTTACTTCCTACCTTATCACATTGCATTCCTTATTAATAACAGAATCTAACACATCAGGCTTTGAGTTATTTTTATTTTGCAGGTAATAGAAACTATGTGTTGGCATAAAATGGACCTACTTCACTAGATCAAAGTGATTAAGAGATTCTCTTTTTCACTATAGATTTGTTACAAGAAAGGAAAAATGACTAGTAGTAAAACTGGACTCTACCAGTCATTTATCAAAACCAATAAGTGATAGTCTCGAGGATGGAATAGGGAAGAGCATAATGCTTCTATGGAAGAATTTTTCAAGAAAACCTGAATCAAGGAAGTTTAATTAGAGAAAACATTATTGAACTGGACTTCTCTCTACTTATTACTCCCCAATCAGTAGGATAGATGGAAAAGTGAAATTTAATTTTTCACGAAGTCGGTGGCAGTACAGATGAGGACCGATACCCACCCTTTAAATTTATTTACTTATCTTTTGCTTTTTATGCTTTTCGGAAGGCATAGACTCACACTTGTGCGGGTCATGGCCAAAGTTCATAAATATTTCACAAAGTTCAATAAAAGCCTCCTCTATTGTAAAATTTTTACTGTTTATTTTTGTAATCTACTTGATATTGTCAAAATTTGCCTTAATTTTGAAAAAGTGATAAATATCTAAAACCTACCAATGTCCTGTCATATAAAGGGCTAAATGAACAAAATGAGATAAATCATGATGAATGAAGTCATAGAGACAAGTATTAGTGTTCACTCAGCAAAGGCACAAAAAAGAGAACTCATCTACTTGCTACGGGAATACGTTGACATATTTGCTTGGTCCTACGATGATATGTCAGGGTTAAGGACCAACATCATGTCATATAAGTTACCAATCAATTCTAAGTTTGATCAGTTAAGAAAAAAATGCAAAAAATCAAGTCGGACTTAAGTTTGAAGATCAAGGAAGAAATGATGAAACAGAAGTTGTGGAAGTCACAAGATATCCAACATGTTTAGCCAATATTGTCCCAGTGCCAAAAAAGGATGGCAAGATTAGAATTTTTATTGACTACAGAGATCTAAATAGAGTCAGTCCTAAAGATAATGTTTTGTTACCCAACATCCACAACCTCATCGACAATTGTGAGAAGCATGAAATTGTAGTCTTTTGTTGATTGTTTCGTCGGTTATCATCAGCTATTATTAGATGGGGAAGATGCAGAAAAGACAACTTTCATTACATACTGGGGTATTTATCATTATAGGCTAATGTTGTTTGGTCTCAAGAATGATGGTACAACATACAAGGGGGCTATGATGATGATTTTTCATGATATGATTCATAAAGAGATTAAGGTGTATGTGAATGATGTAATTATCAAATCCCCTAAGAGTTCAGATCATCTGATGCATTTGGAAAAGTTCTTTAACTGACTAAGAAAGTACAACTTGAAGTTGAATCCTGTTAGGTGTGTTTTCAGTGTGCTATCCAGGAAATTACTGGGGTTCATAGTCAGTAGAAGGGATATCAAGCTTGATCCATCCAAGATTAAGACAATTTAAAATTTATGTTTGCCAAGAACCAAGAAAAAGGTTAAGAGTTTCCTAGGTCATTTGAATTACATTAGCATGTTCATTGCTCAATCAAAGGTCATATGTGAGCCAATTCTTAAGATGTTGAACAAATATGCATTGAATGAGTGGATGAAAGAATGTCAAAAGGCTTTGACAGAATCAAGGATTATTTGTCTTCTTCACCTATTTTGGTTCCACCAAGGGATGGAAGTTCGTTATTTCTTTACCTGTTGGTGTTGAAAAATTATTTTGGATGTGTCCTTAGGTAACATGATGAGACTGGTAAGAAAAAGAATGCAATCTACTACTTGAGTAAAAGTTTGCACCATATGAGTCTCGCTACACTCTGGTAGAAAGGATGTGTTGTACTTTGACCTAGGTTACACAAAAGTTAAAGCATTATCTATCCTCATGAACAACGTATCTCATTTCTAGAATAGATCCATTGAAGTATATATATCAAAAAGTCATGCCTATGAGAAATTTATCCAAGTGGAAAATTATTGCTAAGTGAGTTTGACATCATATGTGTGACGCAAAAGGCAATCAAGGGAAAAGCCATAGCAAATCATTTAGCTGAGAATCTGGTTGATAATGAGTATGAGCCACTTTAAATTTACTTCCCAATTGAGGAGATTTTATTCGTGGGAGAAGACATTGCCGAGATATACCCCGGATGGATATTGTTCTTTGATGGACCAGTCAACTTCAAAAGTTCAAGAATTGGAGCAATTTTGGTGTCAAAAATAGGCAAACATTATCCAGCAACCGCTAAATGATGCTTCCCATGCACCAATAACATGGATGAATATGAGGCTTGAATCCTAGGCCTTAAGTTAGCACTTGACATGGGCGTTCAAGAATTACTAGTTATTGGAGACCCAGATTTGCTTATTCACCAAGAACGGGGAGAATGAACCATGAAAAACTCTAAGATAACCTATTATGTAAAATTGCTACAAAATTTGTATGGAAGATTCAAGGAAGTTGATTTCAGATATATCCCAGGGATATAAATGAGTATGTTGATGCTTTGGATACTATATCCTCCATGATTCAATGCCCAGATCAGAGTTAGATTGATCCTTTTGAGATAAGCTTGATGGTACAAGCCATAAATTATGAGCATGTCAAAGAGGAACCGGATGGAAAGCCTTGGTACTTTGATATTAAAAGGTATTTCGAATCTAGAACATATCCTGAAGAAGCAAGCAATAATCAAAAAAATAATTCAGAATTTGGCAAGAATTATTTTCCAAGTGGAGAAATTCTTTTGAGTTGGACTCCAGACTTGGGATTTCTAAGATATGTTGATGCCATAGAAGCCACACACCAAATAAAAGAAGTATGTGCTAAAGACTGTGAGCCCTACATGAACGGATTTTCCCTTACTAAAAAGATTTTAAGAACTGGTTACTTCTGGATGGCATGGAGAATGATTGTAGCAAGTATGTGCAAAAGTGCCCAAAATGCCAGATACACGGAGACTTGATTCGGATACTGCCACATGAGCTTTATGAGATGAGTTCATCTTGGCCTTTCATAGATTGGAGTATGGATGTTATCAGACCAATAAATCCACCAAGAAGGTAGTGGCAGATTTTCCAAGAATAACCTAATTTGTCGATTTCAAGTATCAAAATTGATCACTAATGATAATGGGGTTAAATTGAAAAGAAACTTTGATGAAAGATATTTATGATCAGTTCAAGATTATATAACTCGACCACATATTGTCCATAAATGAATGGAGTTGTGAAAGCCGCCAATAAAAATATCAAGAAGATTGTAATACCCTGAAGTTTCTTAACTAATTTCATTCCAAGAATGTCAAGTATTATCTTCCAAATTGAATGATGTTTATTCCATGGGAAATTTTAAATATTTTCACTTTTGTCCATGTGGGAAATTCAATAATATTTCCATCGATATAAAATTTGCCTAAATCCAATAACCGGGTAAGAAGTTATGACTATTTCAAGTCCCCATCATAAAACACCGCCATATTGGTCAGTGGCACACCACGCCACAAGATAAAATGGCAATTGTCCTTTTCCCAGTGTCCCAGCGTGATTTCTCCACGTCGCGCCAAACTTCCAGGTCACAAATAAAGTGGCGACGCAATGGCTCCACGTCGCACCATTTCCCTATTTCCCAATTGTCAAATTCCAGTGACACGGTGCGATAGCGCCGCGTCGCGCCAGGGGTCTAAGTTAGGAAATTTTCACCAATTTAAAAGATGCATCCAAGGTTAAAAGGGTTAATTTCCCACCCCTATTTAAGACCTTTAATACGAGATTCAGCTATTTGGAACCCAAAATATACTAGTTTCTCTTAATTTTTTCTGAAGAAAAACTAGGGTTTCAATTGGGGATTCAATTTCAAGAAATTCTATCCATCAATCTTCACTAAATCAAGAACTAAGGTATGTCATCTATTGATTCATGGGTCTCTTTCACCCATAAAGCTCAAGAATCTCTTTTCAAAATCAAATATTTGTATATTTACGAATGTTCATAATTTGATTGAATTGAAAAGTGATGTTCATGTTGTTGTTTGGTTTCATTCCATGTTATAGACTATTAATTAGAAGAATTGATTCTAGTATGTGAGGAATTACGTAATATTCATGATAAAACCTCTAATTCATATGTTGATTGATGTATCCTTGATTATTAGACGTGTTGATGATTGTGTAACCATAGCATGCTCCCCCCATGTTTGATTAAATGCCTATGTGAAGGAAAAGTGTCATACTAGTATGATAATATGAAATCTCCATTCATGTACAACTTACGTATGCCATGTGTTTGATGAAATGTCTTAGCCAATGGATTATGTATAGTTAATGTTGGTATGTACTCAAGAAAGTCATGCTTTGTCAGTTTCCTTCTATCGAGTCCTGGGGGTACTTATACCTAAAAAATATAGTTGTGTGCCTAGTGTCCATGTCATGTTATCACGATATCCTTAGTTAAGCCATGATCTATAGAACTCAGTCAGTCATATGACTCTGGAAAGCTCAGTAATATAGTAATCTCAGTACTATTCTGTCAATCAATGGAACTCAGTTAATTCAGTCTAGTTTTGTTCAGAAATCCATGATCAGTGTCCACTCAAATGGGAGTAGAAATTAGCACTAAGTGAACCTAAGGATGGGAACACACACTGTTAGATAAGGGTGTGATTCTTAGAAGTCATCCTTGCATTCTATAGTTTTATAGCCAGAATAGATTGAGATATCAACACTGTTAGATGAGGGTTGATGAGGTGGATAAGCACTTCCAGATGAGGAACCCACCATTCTTTTTTGGGGACACTACCAGATGAGGGTCAGTCACAGATTGTCCTTACCAGTGGCATGATATTGACACCCTTCTAATTAGGGTTATAGATTGGACCCCAACTCAGCCATAATAGCATATTAGGGGCATGTTTGTTAAATAACTACTTTCCATAGTTCCAGTTACAGAATTAGGAATGTCAGATACAGTCATTCAGTCTCAGTAATAGAACTCAGATAGTTCTACAGAATTCATGACTGTCAGATACAGTCAACTCAAAATAGTACAGAACTCAGCTAGTTTTATTAGATTTAGGACTGTCAGATACAGTCACTCATGTCATCAATTATATCAGTCATCAAAATTCAGTTATTAGTCATGTTAGTTATCAGTAAATTTATGATATCATGATCTCAGATATAGTTACAATGTATTTACACATGTATTTTCATATTTATATTAGTCAGATAACTAATATTATTCATGCATATGAACCCTTTGCATTCTACCTACCTTCTATGCATACTAGTACATTCAAAGTACTAACATATTTGTGCTATGGTGTCTTATACTATAGGTTTAGAAGCATGAGCTCCATAGCATCAGTAGCATTCCAGTCTCAGCAATCAGATTTAGCAGTGAGTCCTCATTTTTTGAGGACATGATTATTTATTTATTATCTTATTAATTAATTTATAAATTGGAGTTAATTGGGGATATATTCCATCAAATTCTTATCCAGACAGTTATGTTTCAGAGGTTTTTCAGACTACATTGTTTTCAGACTAGATATTTTCAGACTAGATGTTTTCAGACATTGTTTCAGTTTTGGTATAATCGTACCACATTATTCAGATATGGTTTTATCAGAATTTTATCAGTTTTGAACCTTATGGCCTTTCATCCTCCATTTTAGCATTATATTTAGTATGTTATACAGTGTACAAGTACAGTTATTAGTCATAGGTTAGGTTGTAGTCCTTTGGGGTCGTGAGCACTGTGTAGCATTCTGGGCACCATATTTAGGGTGTTACAAACTTGGTATCAGAGCCTGAGGTTTAATAGTGTCCTAGGATGTCTGAAAGCCACATCTAGTAGAGTCTTGTACATGGGTGTGTTGTGCACCATATTTATATACAGGAGGTTATAATATGTTTTAGGAATAGTTTTCCCTTTTTTAGCATTCATGTCATGCCAGTGAGCATAATCAAAAGTCAGTCTCTCAGTCTAATCTATTTCTCCCTTTCTTCTACAGAACAATCCTCCTAAAGGAAGAAACGGAAATCAGTCAGCCCCTCAGCCTGAAGAACTTTTGGGCCAACATATTTCTTATGCAGAGTTCAGAGCTGCATTCACTACTTTTTCTCAGTCAGTTGCTGCTTAGAATGAATGAACAACCATTATTTCGGCCAAACCAGTGGCCAATTTAGCTATAGCCAGGATTCGAGACTTCACCCAAATGAATCCTCCATCCTTTCTCGGGTCTTAGTCAGATGAGGAGCCTCAGGAATTCATCGATCAGGTTCAGAAGGTTACAAACATGATGGGGGTTACCCCTGTTGAGAGTGTTGAGCTAGCTACATAATAATTTTAGGATGTTGCCCACACTTGGTTTAAATAGTGAAAGTCAGAAAGGCCAGATGATGCAGGTCCTATTGAGTGGGAGGAGTTTTTTACTGCATTTTAAGATAGATTCGTTTCCCAATAGCTGAGAGAGGCTAAGGTGTTAGAATTCATCAACCTCAAGCATAGAAACATGACGGTGAAAGAGTATTCTCTTAAGTTTACATAATTAGCCAAATATGCTCCTCATGTGGTTGGAAATAGCAGGGCGAAGATGAGTGAGTTTGTTTCTGGGGTGAATGATGTTTTAGTCAATGAGTGTAGATCTACGATGTTGAATAGTGACATGACTTTAGCCAGGCTTATGACTCATGCTCAAAAGATAGAAGATCAAAAGATTAAGATGAGGGAGAAACAGAATAAGAGAGCAAAGACAAATATTTTCAAGTTTGCTTAGCCCAAATCAAAAGGAGCAAACCGCTCTCAGTTCTATCCTAAGTTATCAGTTCCAGCTCTTTCTTTATCCAGTGCCCCAGCTCCTAAGTTCAGGGATGGAAATAGAAATAGGGCGCCAGGATCAAAGTCTTAGGGCAGTGCCATCAATGTCCAAACTAATTCCCTTTGTCAGACTTATGGTAAGAACCATAAGGGTGCTTGCAGAGCTGGTAGCGATGTCTGTTTCAAATATGGCAAGCCAGGCCATAGATTCAAAGATTTTCCCCAGTCAGGTTATCAGGGTTAGTATAACCATTCCTCAGCTCAGTTCGTTCTCCCAAATCAGCAGGGTGCTACTTCTAGTGCTACTAGTGGGCAACGCCCAAATAGACTCTATGCTCTCCAGTCCCAGCAAGATCAGGAAAATTCTCCTAATATGGTTACTGGTACGTTACAGATCTTTTATGTGCATGTTTACACTTTGCTAGATCCAAGAGTTTCTTTGTCTTTTGTTACTCCCTACATAGCAGTTGATTTTGGAGTTAGTCCTAAAATTCTAGCAGAGCCCTTTTCAGTCTCTACCCTGTGGGTAAAACCATCATAGCCTAGTGGGTATACAAGAATTTCTTAGTTATGATATCTTAGAAAGTCACTTCAGCAGACTTAGTTGAATTAGAGATGACTGATTTTGATGTCATTCTCGGCATAGAATGGCTTCATTCTTGCTATGCCACAGTCGACTACAAAAATAAAATAGTTCAGTTCTAGTTTCCAAATGAACCCATCCTAGAGTGGAAGGTTAATGTATCTGCTTTCAGAGGTCAGATTATTTCCTACCTTCGGCCATGGAAAATGATATTTAAGGGATGTATCTATCATCTTATTTGAGTTAAGGACACTAGTTCTAAAATTCTCAGCCTTGATTCAGTCTTAGTTGTGAATGAATATTTAGATGTCATTTTTGAAGATCTTTCAGGAATTCCTCCCAAAAAGGAAATAGACTTTGGCATTGATCTTTTTCCAGATACTCAGCCTATATCTATTTCACCATACAGAATGGCACCAACGAAACTCAAAGAATTGAAATAGTAGTTGAAGGATCTCTTAGATAAGGGATTCATCAGGCCCAGTGTGACCCCGTGGGGCATACCAGTCTTATTAGTGCATAAGAAAGATGGTTCTCTCAGAATATGCATTGATTATCGTCAGCTCAATAAAGTCACGGTCAAAAACAAGTATCCTCTTCCCAGAATTGAGGACTTATTTGACCAAGTTTAGGGTGCCAACTATTTCTCTAAGATAGACCTCAGGTCAGGCTACCATCAGCTCAAAGTCAGAGAATATGACATTCCAAAGACAACATTTCGTACTCAGTATGGTCACTTCGAATTCCTAGTCATGTCCTTTGGTTTTACCGATGCCCCAGCAGCTTTCATGGACTTGATGAACCATGTGTTAAAGCAGTACTTGGACATGTTAATCATAGTCTTCATTGATGATATTCTGGTCTATTCCCACAGTGAGCGTGATCATGCAGACCATTTCATAATTGTGACCATCTCATAATTGTACTTCAGACTCTCAGAAATCATCAGTTAATTACCAAATTTAGTAAGTCTGAATTTTGGCTAAGGTCAGTAGCATTCCTTGGCCATATCATTTCCGGTAATGATATTAGGTTTGATCTTCAAAACACTAAAGTCGTAAGAAACTAGCCTCAGCCTATATCTCCATCAGATATCAGGAGTTTCTTGGGTTTGGCTGGCTATTACAAATGGTTTTTTGAAGGATTTTCTTTTATTCCATCCCCTATGTTTAGATTGACTCAGAAAAAAGTCAAGTTTCAGTGGTCAGATCCTTGCGAGAAGAGTTTTCAGGAGTTGAAGACTCGACTCACCTCATCCCTATTTTTAGCTCTTCTAGAGGGTATAGATGGGTTTTTAGTATATTGTGATGCATCTAGAGTAGGTTTGGGTTGTGTCCTCATGCAGCATGGTAAGGTCATAGCCTATGCCTCCAGACAGCGTAAACCCCATGAGAAGAATTATCCTACTCATATTCTTGAGTTAGCAGCCATAGTATTTGCCTTACAGATTTAGAGGCATTATTTATACGGTGTTCATGTAGATGTGTTCATAGATCATAAGAGTCTTCAGTATGTCTTTTCTCAGAAAGATCTTAATCTTTGTCAGAGAAGGTGGTTAGAGCTCTTGAAAGATTATGACATGAGTGTCTTTTATCATCCAAGCAAGGCCAACGTAGTGGCTGACGCTCTTAGTAGACTATCTATGGGTAGTTTTGCTCATGTTGAGGACAGTAAGAAGAAGTTAGTTTAGGAAATCCATCAGCTTGCCAGAATAGACGTTCGCTTAGTCGATTTAGAGAAGGGTGACTTATGGGCTCAGAGTAGTTCAGAATCATCTATAGTTTCCAAGGTAAAAAAAAAAGCAAGATAGAGATTCCAGTCTACTCAAGTTGAAAGAGTCAGTCAAGGAATAGAAGGTAGTGGTTTTCTCTCAAGGGGGAGATGGTTGTTTATATTGTCAAGGTCGTTTGCATGTTACAGGTGTAGATAACTTAAGGCAGTGAATTCTGGCAGAAGTGCATGGTGCATGCTACTCTATTTATCCAGGGGCCACAAAGATGTACCACGACATGTGGGAGATCTATTAGTGGAGTGGGATGAAGAGAGATATTGTAGAGATTATGGCTAAGTGATCTATATGTTAGTAAGTTAAGATAAAGCATCAAAAACCTAGTGGGTCCATAAAAGAGTTCCATATTCCTACTTGGAAGTGGGAAGAAATGAACATGGACTTCGTGATGGGTTTGCCTTAACTCTGCATCGGCATGATTTAATTTGGGTCATTATAGACAGAATGATCAAATCAGCTCATTTCCTTCCAATCCATACCTTTTATTCAGTCAAGGATTATGCCAAGCTCTACATCAAATAGTTGGTTAGATTACACAGTATTCCATTATCCGTTATCTCAGACAAAGGTACCCAGTTTACCTCTCACTTTTGGAAAGCATTCCAAAAGGGTCTTAGTACCTAAGTTCATCTCAATACAACATTTTATCCTTAGATAGATGGTCAAGTAGAAAGGACCATTCAGATCCTAGAAGATATGCTAAGGGCGTGCTCAATTGATTTTAAGGGTAGTTGGGATGACCACTTGCCTTTGATTAAGTTTGAATACAATAATAGCTACCATTCTAGTATTCGGATAGCTCCATTCAAAGCTCTCTACGGTAGGAGATGCAGATCTCCCATCAGTTGGTTTGAAGTTAGTGAGGCCTCAGTAATAGGACCTAACTTGGTATTCAATGCCTTAGATAAAGTCCAATTGATCAGAGAAAGACTCTGGGCTGCTCAGAGCCGACAGAACTCTTATGCAGATGTGCGTAAAAAGGATCTCAAGTTTGAGGTTGGTGACTATGTATATCTAAAGATCTCTCCCATGAAGGGAGTGAAGAGGTTCGGCAAGGAGGGAAAGCTTAGTCCCTGACATTTTGGTCACTTCAAAATTCTCAGTCGCTTCATCAAGGTAGCTTATAAGCTCGAATTACCTTTAAATCTAGCCACTGTTCATCCAGTCTTCCATGTCTCTTTGCTCTAGAAGTGTATAGGTTACCCAGCAGTTGTAGTCCCTATTCAAAGCATAGATGTTCAAAACAGCCTCTTTTATGAAGAGATTCCAGTCGAAATTCTAAACTACCAGACTCGTAGACTGAGGAACAAAAAAGTCCCTCTAGTCAAAGTTCTTTGGCAAAATCAGTCCGTTGAGGGAGCTACTTAGGAAGCAGAAGCAGACATGCATACCACTCCGCTGACTCAGATCAAGCACAAGGTAACAGTTCTCCTTAAGTTTTTCGATTTTTATGTCCAGATTTTAGTTACGATTTGGTATTAGTTTCATGTTTAGGATTCCATTTTAAACTTGGTACTAAGTACCATTGCATATTCAGTCATATGTTCATGCATCAGATTAGTCATATGTTCATGCATCAGATTAGTCATGTTTTCATGCATCAGACATGCATTTTCCTAGTGAGAAATTCAGTTATCAGAAATCTTAGTCATGTGTTCACGATTATTTAAGTCATGAAATTATGCACAGATATGCATGCTCAGTATAAATCCCAAAAATGTCAATCATGTTTCAGTTGCTCATGATCAGCATGTACTTCAACTCATCGTTTCTCCCATCTCAGTCAGTCGCATTAGAGAGCATATGTTCCCAAGGGGGACATATTGTAATACCCCAAAGTTTCTTAACTAATTTCATCCTAAGAATGTCAAGTATTAGATTCTAAATTGAATGATGTTTATTCCATATGAAATTTTCAATATTTTCACTTTTTCCATCTAGAAATTCAATAAGCTTTTCATCAATATAAAATTTGCCTAAATTCGATAATCGGGTAAGAAGTTATGACTATTTTAAGTCCCCATCATAAAACAGCGCCCTATTGGTCAGTGGCGCGCCGCGCCGCAAGATAAAATGGCAATTATCCTTTTTCCAGTTTGCCAATGCCATTTCTCGGTGTCGTACCATACTTCTAGGTCACAAACAAAGTAGCAATGCGATGGCTCCACGTCGCGCTATTTCCCTATTTCCCAATTGTCAAATTCCAGTGACACGGTGTGATAGCGCTGCGTCGCGCCAAGGGTCCAGGTCGGGAAGTTTTCCCTAATTTAAAAGACATGTTTGGGGTTAAAAGTTTCAATTTCCCACCCCTATTTAAGTCCTTTAACACGAGATTTAGCTATTTGTAACCCAAAATATACTAGATTCTCTCAATTTTCTAGGGTTTCAATTGGGATTCAATTTCAAGAAAGTCTCTCTGTCAATCTTCGTTAAATCAAGAACTAAGGTATGTCATATGTATAATCATGGGTCTACTTCACCCATGAATCTCAAGAATATCTTTTCAAAATCAAAGATTTGTATATTTACGAATGTTCATGATATGATTGAATTGAAAAATGATGTTCGTGTTGTTATTTGGTTTCATTCTATGTTATAGACTATTAATTACAAGAATTGATTCTAGTATGTGAGTAATTATGCGGTATTCATGATAAACCCTCCAATTTACAAGTTGATTGATGTATCCTTGATTATTAGATATGTTGATGAATGTATAACCATAGCATGCTCCCAACGTTTAATTAAATGCCTATGTGAAGGAAAATTTCCATACTATCATGATAATATGAAATCTCCATTCATATACAAGTTATGTATGTCAAGTGTTTGATGAAGTGTCTTAGCTAATGGATTACGTATTGTTGATGTTGGTCCTACACTCAAGAAAGTCATGCTTTGTCAGTTTCCTTTTATCGAGTCCTGGGGGTACTTGTATCCAAAAAATATAGTTGTGTGCCTAGAGTCCATGTCATGTTTTTATGATATCCTCAGTCAATCCATGATCCATAGAACTCCATCAGTCATGTGACTCAAGAAAGATCAGTAATATAGTAATCTCAGTACTATTTTGTCAGTCAATGAAATTCAGTTAATTCAGTCCTATTCAGTTCAGTAATCCATGATTAGTGTTTATTAAGATGGGAGTAGGAATTAGCATCGAGTGAACCCAAGGATGGGACCACACACTGTCAGATGAGGGTGTGATTATTAGCAGTCATTCTTGCATTCCAAAATTATATAGCCAGCATAGGTTGAGACATAAACACTGTTAGATGAAGGTTGATGAGGTGGATAAGTATTGTCATATGAGGGTCACTCACAGCTTGTCCTTACCAGTGGCACAGTATTAACACCCTTCCAATTGGGATTCCATATTGGACCCCAACTCATCCATAATGGCGTATTAGGGAAATGTCAGTTAGATAACTACTTCCCACAGGTTCGGTTATAAAATTAGAACTGTCAGATACAGTCAACTTAGAACAGTATGAAACTCCGCTAGTTCTGTTAGATTCAAAACTATCAGATACAGTCAATCATGTCATCTGCTATATCAGTCATCAGAATTCAGTTATCAGTCATGTTAGTTATCAGTAAATTCATGTTATCATGATCTCAAATATATTTATCACGTATTCATGCATGTATTCTCACGTTCATATTAGTCAGTGAGCCAGTATTGTTCATGTATATGAACCTCATGCATTCGTCCTACCTTCCATGTATACCAGTACATTCAAAGTACTGACACATTTGTGCTATGGTGTCTTATACCATAGGTTCA
Source organism: Capsicum annuum (assembly GCF_002878395.1). Classification (NCBI taxonomy): domain Eukaryota; kingdom Viridiplantae; phylum Streptophyta; class Magnoliopsida; order Solanales; family Solanaceae; genus Capsicum; species Capsicum annuum. Next base: position 211,827,008 of record NC_061122.1, on the reverse strand, counting down.
GAAGCACGAGCTCCAGAGCATCAGTAGCATTCTAGTCTCAGCAGTCAGAGTTAGCAGTGAGTCCTCATTTTTCAAGGACAAGATTATTTATTTATTATCTCATTAATTAATTTATATGTTAAAGTTAGTTGGGGAGATGTCCCATCAACTTCTTTTCCAGACAGTTAAGTTTTAGAGGTTTTTCAAACTACAGTGTTTTCAGACTAGATGTTTTCAGACATTGTTTTAGTTTTGGTATTGTCGTACCAGATTATTTAGATATGATTTTATCAGATGTTTATCAGTTTTAAACCTTATGGCTTTTTATCCTCCATTTTTGCATTATATATAGTATGTTATACAGTGCACAAGTACAAATATCAGTAATGGGTTAGCTTGTGGTCCTTTGGGGTCGTGAGCACCGTGTAGCATTTTTGGTACCAAATCCGTGGCGTTACAAGGATCTTGTGGAAAATGGCCAAAAATGATAGATCATGTCATGAGATGTTGCCTTATGTGCAACAGTTCAAACTTCATCTGGGGTAACTTCTTATCAAATTTTTTGTGGAAATGAAGTTGTGATACCTGGCTAGGTTGAAATACATTTCTTAAGGATTATTCAAGAAGATGGAATAAGTAAAGAAGAATGGGTTTACGCTCCCTATGAACAACTCATATTGATCGATGAGAAGAGGATGGTTGTCATGTGTCATGGCTAGTTGTACCAACATAGAATGATCCGTGCCTTTAAAAAGAAAGTAAGAGTTTAATATTTAAAGTTGGGTAATTAGTTCTCAACCAATATTTCCTCATCAAGAAGAGTACAAAAGCAGGTTCACTCTAAACTGGTAAGGACCTACATAGTTTGCAAAGTACTATCTGGAGGATTTCTAATCCTGTCTAAGATGAATGGTCAAGAATGGACCAAACTGATCAATTATGATGTGGTAAAGAGATGCTATGTTTGAAGAATTTTTTCATGCTTTTGTTTTGTTTGTTTATTTGTACTCACTTTTATGAAGGTAATTGTTTTTATGATATGCATTTTCCAAGAATCCCTTTCCCTTTATGTAAGAACTATGTTTTACCTGAATTCCCAAGAAAGGGATACGTAGGTGGCCTATGTCAACTTCAGTCAACCCCTTAGGAGAATTTATCCTTTTCTTTTATGTATGAACTATTTGATGATCTGAATTTCGAAGAAAGGGATACGTAGGCTTCCTATGTTGGCTTCGGTCAACCCATTAGATTTTTCTATACATCCCTAGCGTAGTCCTAAACTATGTTTGACCTGATTCCTGCTTGGCGCCCAAATAGCTCGATCATATAACCCCAAGAAATGGAAAGTGGGGCAGAATTTTCGATAAGGATTCTCAAAAATTCACAAGAGGAAAATCATCATCTAATAAGAAGATGAAGACCCACGAAGACTTCAGATCCTCTCAAGAAAAGATCATCTCAAATAGTATTAAACTGGGTAGAGATTTTGAGGTCCTCAAAATTTCCACTAATATGTTGGAATATATTTCAAATCCCCCAGCACCAAAGGTCAAAATCAAGTTTTGGTAATCACTAGTTACACCAAGTCTAGGTAGACTAAATTTTCGGCTAAGATAGAACTTCTAGTAGAAAACCTCAGCAACGATGATAAATCCCTAGATTTCATCCATCAAATGTCAAATATAGTCAGAACCAAGAGTAAGACGTTCGTTGAGCTAGTACATTACATGACTGGGAGAGATTTTCTAAAAGCTTTTACAAAAGTGATTGCCTAAGCATATATTAGAACGTTATTTGGGGTGGAAGTCCTAACATAACGGAGCACCCAAAATATGGAGAGAAGCAAACCAAGGATTGAAGGAGGTCAACACGGAGTAGTTTCACTCAAAACTAACCATTTTTCTATGGATGCAGGGATCAATACAGAAAAATGGGGATCTTCTTCAAAGAATCCCAAGCAAACTGGGAACCATACCAAGCATATGTTGCTCAAGAATGGTATCTTTTGGTATCCCCAAAGACGGATTCAACTCCAATCCGTCAAGTGTCTTTTAAGTTGTCTATCTCATTTCAAAAGATTCTGAATGACAAAAAAAGGCGCCTTGTCCTCCTTATCAATATTTTATTTAGAATTTTTCTAAAAAATAATCACTTACAAATGTAAATTCGTTTCTTCTAAATATTTACTTTGAGTGCATGTGCATTCAGAGAAATCAGCACAATAAATACACAGTCAAAAGGACCACTCAATAGGAGGAAGATTCGAAAGTCATCCTCATAATTCACCTTGAAGCGAAGCAAACGACATTTGAGTGACCTAAAAAGGGATTTAACCCATTTATTTGTATCTGGTAGGTCTGTTATTTAAATATTTCTTCAAAATAATAGGAAGAATAGTGTATTAATCCATTCCGATTATGATGCCGGGTATTTGTCATTTAAACTTTTATAAAGTTTGACTGTGTTCGCCAGTAAGAGCAATATTATGTCTAATAATTATCTACCTTGAGTACAGGTACATGTATAAAGAAAAAACACAGACAAACGAACTTAGATGAAGCTTCTCTTTAAATCGTTGAGAGGGTAATGCCATGCAAAGAGGGTATTCCATTTCATTCCATGCCAAGAGGACCATTCCATTTCATTTCATTGTCCAGAGGGCCATTTCATATCATGTCATTGCTAACAAGGTCATACTATTCCATTGTCGAGAGGGTCATTCTGAGGGGGCCATGCCGAAAGGGTCATTCCATTGCATTTTATTGCCAAGAGAGATATTATGCCATTTAATTAAGCCTCCATAATCACTTTCCATGAAAGACGACAAGTTCTAGATTTAGGAGATGCTTCAAAGAACTAATATCCATTGACCATACGAAGATAACATGATCTAGCGTTGAGGATATCACAATATTTTGTATCTGTTGACCACGCAAAAGGTGATGTAGCGCTCTATTGAGGATATTTTAGAATTTTATGGATTAGCATAAATCAACATAACAAGTTGAAAAGCACATGACTTGAAGATACCTCTTTAAGTCGCTATCTAAAAATGAACGACATATAGGATTTCCTAGAAACAAATTGAGGGTCATCTATAAGTCACATTATTTGAAATAAGATAGTGTACAAAATTACCTGTGAGTTGATTGTCCATAGTACATCCGTAAGACGCAACAATATTCTAAATGGATAGTGTGAAAGGTTACCTAAAGATCAATAGTTTGAAGGTTATCATAAGTCGCAACTAAATCATTACCAGAGAATATACGAGATTAAATTGATAGGTCCAAGGGTTCTCTATAAGCCGCGTCATATCCAAGATTGATTATGCGCAAGATTAGCCAAATACTAGCAATTTTAGAGATATCTATAAGTCATATTGTATCCAAGGTAGGATGATATGCCGAAATACCTAAGAGATAGCGATTGGAGGGATATCTTTAAGTCATCTCTTATCCATGGTTGGATAATATACAGGATTATCTTAAAGGCTAGTAACTCAAAGAATATTTGTAAGTCGCCTCATATCCAATAACAAATGATGTACAAGGTTACCTTAAGATTGACGGTTCAAGGGAAATCTATAGGTCGTATCGGTTTGAAAGCTATGCAAGACTTACCCAAGTTCATATTCAAAGGACCATTGCCAATAGATGAAGAGGTTATCATTCCACATATGACAAGCATTATAGGTGACCGAAAGGTTTACCACTTCAGCATAAGTTTAAGCTATTGTAGGGACCGTTTTACACAAAGCATCGTTGGTGTCCAAGGGGGCCAATATATTAAATCGATAAAGGAATTATTTTATTCAACAACCAAGAGGGGTTTTGTGTTTATTATTGAAAATTATTGCCCTCCAAACATATACATGGGATGGCGACGTTACTTTTTAGATAAACAATCCACACTGAAATCTAGTAAAAGACAATATATCCTTTTGTGGATTATTTTTGCTACTAATAATCTTTGTTTGAGATATTTTTTAGAGAATCAGAGAGGATAAAAATCTCAAATCAAAACCACAGGTGTGGAAGACTAAAAAAAAGATGCAGTACAACGTGAAACTTTTTCTTAGTAGTAAAATGGTACATAGTCTAGAGAGGGACATCAAACTCTTTGGACACGAGCTAAAGGATGATTGCCACCTCCATCAAACCACACCACTATTAGAAGGCATGTGGATACTTTGGGATATTTCAGTTTCAGCTTCACCTTCAGAATATTTCTGAACTCATTCCATGGGTAACTTTCTCTTTCTCTAAATTCGATTGATTGGACACCTATAGTTTTGGAAATTATTTCAAGGTAAATTCTTATCTATGAATGTGAAGAGTTCCACGTTTATGATTAAGAGGTTACAAACCTCTTTTTCATAACTCAAACAACTTGTCAATCATCCTGAGTCAAAGATCATCTAAAATAAAAGACTATATCTTCTACCGATCGAGTCGAACTACAAGCAATATGATTCCCTGAGCCTCGGGGATAGGTAGATTTGTCTCTTTGGTGAAAACTCAACTGCATTTCAACCTCCCCCAAATCCACTTATTCCTCAGCTTTCTGGTTTCACCAAAATTTGAAAATTTGAATTGGTCATGAATTCTTTGTAGATCATGCTTCAAAATCAAGCTTTATGAATTACAAGAGGCCTGAATTCTCATGGAACCTGAGATATGAAGGAAACCCGATATCGGGGTTTGCCATAACTCCACAAAACTCATGTGAAAACCAATAACTTTTAGAAATAAATTTTTGGTCGGACAAAAATTAGGAATGTCAAACTCCCTTTTCCCTGGGTTACTTGCATCCGCCATACCCAAAGGGATAATGCAGCTGTTGACACCAAAATTTTGCCCTACACAACTAAATTTAATCCTTAGATTTTTTTATTTATAATAAAATTAAAATTTTTATTTCAATAGTATAAATGCGCTCTAAAGTATTTATTTGGGTAAATTTTATCATTTAAGCATCGATTATACATTTTTTACATATATAAGATTGTATAAATTTTGTTACTGAAATAAGTGGACTTTTATTGAGATTAAGCTTTAAAATTAATTCAAATGAGTAAAATATTGATCTAAATATAGTTTATTCTCAAAAAATAATTTATTTGAAAAAATACTTATTTGATTTTATCAAATCAAGAAGCTGGGGATTAAATGAGGTATCAGTTCGCATCGAATATTAATTTAATTTAGCCAATCTATTAAATTTGACCATAATTAAAATTAAAGTGGCTACAATTGCAATGTAATTGGTCAATTACATTTCAATTTGATCAAAATTTAAATAGAATAGGTCTAAATCTTAATCCAATTGGGATTATTTTTAAATAATCCCAAAACATCCTAAATCTCCCCAATTCTAACTCCTTATTAAACCACCCCATTTCCCTTTAAACTTGGAACAACTACTCTAGATCAGCTAATCCACTCTACAAACAATACCACCCAGGCCTAACAACCAATACATTTATAATACCCCGGGAAATTTTTTGTTGAAATTTTGTGCATAAACGTGTGGGGTTCTATCTTCTAGAATGAATTATAAATTTTTCGTATGGAATGTCTTAGATTATGACCCACCATTGCGTATAGTATCTAATAATATTTTCAACGATATGTGGATCATCCAAAACGGACACCCGAGCGACGAGTTATGAACATTCCGATCAAACCGTGAATAGTAGTGAACAGTAAAACGTCCAGGAAAAAGTACTGAGGCCTGGCATATTTTTTATCCAATTTTAAACAATCATAACTCCTTGTACATAATGATATGGATAATCTACAATATACCAATGGAAAGATCTGAGAGTCCTCTTTCTAATGAAATTGGTTTCATCTAATTTGTCTATCGGAGCAAAAAGTTATGGTCGATCTACTTGAGCCTATCAATAGTGAATTTTTGGGTCAACTTCAAATGATCATAACTCCTCATACACAATGATCTGGGTGAGATACTATATATCAAAGGAAATATATGAGAGTCCTCTTTCTAATGAAATTGGTTTCATCCAATTTGGATATCTTAGTAAAACGTTATGGTTTATCTACTACAGACTATCAAAATAGTCCACCAAAGGACAGATTCGAGAATTATTTGATTTTCAAGGGCGTTTTGGTCATTCTCCCTCACCCAAAATCTATCCAAACCCTATATTAAAGCCTATTAGAAGCATTATATGTTATATTTCATCAAATTCCCTCAAAAAGAAAACTCTACGCTCCTACATACAACTTCAAGAACCTCCAAAGTTCACCATTAATTCTGCAAATTTATTCAAGATTCCAAGTTCCTAGTTCAAGAAATCCAAGAACCATTATTCAAAGGCACGATTAACATCTCAAAAACGAGTATCAATCTAAAGTTCATCATTTAAGGTATGTGGGGTTTTTCAACAAGAACGTTCTTTCGTTCTTGTGCCCCAAAGTAATTTTCTTTACAAAGACATGATTTTTATTTGATTTTTATGAATTTGAAGCATGAACCCATATCTTATGATGATGATTATGAAATCTTGATGTTTATGATTTTGAAAGATGAATTTACATGTGTGGAGATATAAAGCATGAATCTTGAATGATATTTATCATGATTTTGATATTTTGGTCGTGAATCCCATTGGAAATTGTGTTTTTTTAAGAAAGTATGTGTTATAAGCACGTTGATGTTGAATATTTGAGATATTTTGAATGATTTGACCTTTTGGTCTTAATGGAGTTATTTTGAACTTGAGTGTGAAAGAAATCCACAACGTGGTTGATTTTGATAGATGGGAGACATGATGGCTCCCGATGTATATTTATATATTACTAAAATTGTTTTGTTTTGGATTATCTTTGAAATGATCTGAGCTAAGTCCGGGAGAAATCTTTTGCACCGAGTGGGAGGTATAAAGCGACCTTACTTTCCTAGAAATACGTGCCCCCATAGGAGTGAGCCTGAGGCTAATTTATATAGTGATCACTAGTTTGTGTGGATTTAATATCGATAGTCCTACTCCGATGGCAAGGATAGGACGACTTTCCCCAACATGGGTTTTATGTTGGACTCTATGTAACTCACATGGTTTATGTCAGTTATAGGATCTCCCAGTGTGTGTGTGTTTCCTTGTTTCTATGGTGAATGGTGAAGTGATTTGAAAGTGGAATTGTGAAAGTTATTCTTTCGAAAGATTTAAATGATATTTACATTATGAGAATTGATATTCTTGATGAACTGAAAGTGATTGACAAATTATATGATGACTCACATGTGTTATTGTAATTATTTCATCCTCTCATGATTATGATGATTTTCTTCGGGCTATGTGAGTCTTTCATACATCCTGCATATTTCTTATAAATATTTATGATGATGATGTTTATACAACTGCATACACCCCTGTATACTCGGTTCCTTTCCATGGTACTGACCTACATCTTCAGATGTGGGTTGCATTTTCTTGAAATATAGGTTTAAGTGCTCAGTTCTAGGTTCAACAGTGATTCTTCGAGCACACTATTCTACATCCTCTATTATGGTGAGTCCTCATGTTCCAAGGACGTGATGTCTGATGTTGGTTTCACAGAATTGTTTACATTTGATAACTGAGTATGAGCCAGTTGGGGCATGTCTCAATGGCTCGCTGGTTTTATTAATTTTCTTAGAGGCTTGTCAGACTAGTATAGATGTTGGGAGTTGACTAATAAGTCGTATTTTGTTATCTTTCTGAAATTCTTTTATTCTTGGATGATGATTACTCTGTTGATATTTGAGGATTATTTATGGAAACCCCGTTGATTTGTGTTGAACTGAATAAAAATGGCTCAAAGGGTTATCTTGGGTCTACTCGTAGCCTTAAGCACCGTGTGACACTCCGGGACCTATTTTTGGGGCGTTACAACATTGCCTACCTAATAGGCCCAAAATTGCGGACCCGGCCCATTAATCTTTTCATCCTTAATAGAGTACCCACAACAGTAAACCAGTATGTGTTAAATAGCTTCAACATCCATCTTCAGCAAAAAAACAAAGTAACAGCTACCATCGGACAACCGGCAACCCATACCCATAAACTCGGTGACCAGTACCCGGTGAAACCCAACCCAAAATATACAACCGAACTCTAGCAAATTCCAACAGCTCAACCTTATCTAATTTTTAAATTGAAATTCAAATTTGGTACTAATTAGTACAATTCCAACTCATTAATTCCTATCCTCAAGTTCAAATTTGAATTCCCCTTTCAAAAATTCTCAAAATATCCCTTAAATCCTTTTTCCACATCGGTGGAACATAAAAACCTCAACCCTAAATTTTCCTATAATAGGGGTCACAAAAGAGAAAATTGAGGGAAGTCTAGAGAGTGAAAAAACTTTTGAGCAAGAAGTCAATTTTTCTAGTAAAAAAAATTTCGTGAAAAGTTGACAGCTACTCTAAGTCCTCGGAGTCATAGTGAAACTTTTTGGTGGTGGTCATGATTCTGTCAAATGCTCGAGTCCCCTTTGTTGCTCTGAAATAGGTACTACTTTATCTTTTTTTAGTTTTGATATTTTATTCTTCTCATCAATCTGTTAGTGTATTAGTTGTATCATTGTTGTCGTTGTAGAAACGTTGTAGATCATATTCCGGGACTGATTTCTATTGAGGCCTTGAAAGTCATAAGATATATTTGTTTTTTAGATAAAACTCATTGTCTTCATTTTCAATTTTGTCACTATTGTCGTAGTCTCCTAAAAATAATCTTGCAGCTTCAGTGTTAGTTTTGCCTGCTTAGTCCTTTGCTCCCATATTTTTTGAGATGTGGCATTATTTGTATGGTTTAATGCATTTGATATTTTGCATCTAAATTTTCTCTTTCTTTCTTCTTGTTTTAGCTTAGCTTATCGTTTTTCCACATATGTCATGGTTTAGTCTCTCGCTCTCCTTCAATTTACGGCTTTCATCATAATTGTGGATACTAGCATCAATTTAATTATTTTTGTGTTTATGTTAGTCTAAACCGTTTTCCCTTGGTCATTTATTTTAATACCCTTGTTTGTTTCACTATTTTGGCTTAGTTGTATTATTGTTAAGACTATGATTTCAACCTAGATTTTCTATTTGAAGCATTGTTAATTTATAGTACATCTTGTTTCTTTCGAATACGGTGGAATCTCCCTCATGTTTCTTGATTTGTATTATCAATCGGAATGGTGGAGTTTTTTCATAAATGATGGGTGTTTCGTCCGAGGATTCCTTCATGTCACTTTTGATATGTAGAAAATCCTTATGGTGTGTCAAAAGAGGAGTAGGATGAATTTGGTATGTGTGCTTTTATTTTTGATTATTTTTTATTTATTGTGGTCAATGAAATTATTTGTTTGGATCGTTTCCTACAAGATTTTTTCTTAATGTCAAGTTTTGATTCCTCTACTTTTCTTATGCTTTTGTAACGATGTTTGTGATCTCATGCTTATAAAGTTTAATTTGTAACCTACTTTAGCATGATTGTTTTTAAAAGATAGAACTTTTTTTTCAAAATTAGTTGTTTGTTTGCTTAAACAATATCATCCTAAATTTCTCTGGTTTTATAAGGAACCAAGACTATTGAATTTTGTTTGAGAAGTAATAACCCCTCTAATGTGGAATTTTGTCTTTTGTATTGCACTTGTGCTTGGGTTTGTTGTTTCTTTCCTAGCCTATTCCTCGTATTTTTCTAGATTGATCTACACCCTTATGATTGCTTCACAAAATCTCTCTGTAATATGCTTGTTGGGTCCTTCTGTAGCATTAAAATGATAAATTATTTGCTTTATTTGCTAGGAACCATAAGAACACCCTATTTTCTGCTTTATTCCTTCTTTTAATTGAAATTTCTTTGATAAGTTATGGATGTTTTCTTCAAACTTTATGGAGTTTTGCTCCTTCTGTATTTTACCTATGCGTGAGTATATTTGATTGTAGTATGAATCCAATAGCTTATTAATTACTAAAATCATGGGCACATAGTAACTCCTTCATCTTTTTCTTTGCAAAAAAATGCCTTGGAGTCCAACTAAATTATTTTCCCTTTGCATTTTGTAATGGGCCAATGAGGCCCATCTCCTCGAAAACTGAGTCCAAAAGTCAGTTAGATGGTGTACAAATGCAAGAAGATGGAAGAAAAAAGAGAAAATGGGTCAAAATCCATTATTGAAGTTGTTTGATTTTCGCTATTATTGTATTTTATTAATTTATTTATTTATTCATTCATTTTGGGGCTTGAAGCCAAAGTTGTAAATTAATACAGGCGAAGTAGATTTTGGGACTCAAAGGTTCTAAAATTAGATTAGGACAGTTTGTGGGCTAAAAGCCCAAAATAATTAGACTAGGACAAGTTTTAGGCCTTCAAAGCCTGGATGATTAGATTAGGACAGGTGAAGATGGGTCAAAAGCTCAATATGAATAGTTTAGGACAGGTTTTACGGATTTAGGCCTAAGGAACTAAATCTCTTAATCTCTTTCTCTTACCCCTTTTTTATGTTTATTTGCTATCTATTTCATCGAACTTAGTTAAATTCCCTACTAAGTCGTCAAATTGATTTTACATAAGTTTTTACTTAATCACTTTCTTTTCAAAAACTGACTTCTCTTTTTCAAAGTTAGTCAAAGGTGATTTTCAAATAGTTCGGATTACCGAAAGTTAGCAGGCATTTTAGGTGTCTTAAAAACCTTTCTAAAACGTTAATAAGAACCTCTTACCTATGATTTTCTTGAAAAGTCTAAGTCTTTTTCTTTTTTTAGACTTATAATTTTCTTTAAAAAGTTTTCTTAATTTCTTTTTAGAAAAATTAAGTGGCGACTCTGTAATTTCTTAAATTGTTTAAAAGTTTTCTTTTGAAGTTTTGAAATGGCTTAGATAGTTGAAAAAGAATAAAACAACATATTATTTTATTGATCCTAGTTCACCGTACTCATATGTGTCTCCATCTTTTGCCTTATTCTTAGAAAGAAGGATTGAGACTCGTATTGTGCCATATATTGTTATGACTCCAGTGGGGAAGGCTTTATCAGTAGATAATATTTATAGAGATTGTGTTATATCTGTTCAGGGTAAGGACACCATAGTTGATCTACTTGTGTTGTCAATGTCTAACTTTGACGTGAGCATGGGTATGGATTGGTTGACATCATGTTATGCTTTGGTTGATTGTTATTCCAAGCTTATACATTTTGATATTCCTAAAGTACAACCTTTACTGTAGAAAGATATGACCCATGTGACTTAGGAAAAGATAATATCTTATATAAAACAACAACTACAAAAAAAACAAACCCATTGTATTCCCACATAGGGGGTCTAGGGAGGGTAAAATATATGCAGTCCATACCACTATCCCCGGAGAAGTAGAAAGGATATTTCTGATAGGCTCCTGGCTCAAGACAAAGAATAGTAAACAAATTCATAATAAAGCATAAAACAAGATGGAAAAATAAAACTCCCACACGCCAAATAATTAATCATGGTTGTTTGGGTTTTATTGCTACTGTGCATGATACTAGAGCAGAGAACATTTCTATTGACAATATTCCTATTATTCAAGAATTTATTGATATATTTCCAGATAATTTTTCTAGGCTACCACTGATGAGAGAAATTGAGTTCAGCATTGACTTAGTGCCTGGGACTCAACTTACTATTCCACCTTACTGTATAGCTCCAGCTGAGTTGAGAGAATTAAAGTTTCAACTCTAGGAGTTACTTGATAAGGGATTCATCAAACCTAGTATGTCACCTTAGGGTGCACTTAGGCTCCATTTGTTTTTATTAAGATTCAGACATCTGAATCTAAATGCATATCTGAATGATTAAGATATTATCTTCAGGTTTAAAAACTGAATGATTAAGACTATTTGTTTTCAATATCTAACTATGCAAAATTTATTTATATATATATATAATAAAAATATAATTCAAATAAAAAATAATTATATATTAGAAAAATATTTGATTTAAAATAATAAAATCATTATTTGATTGAAAAAATATTTATATTTGTTACTGATAATGGAGATGGTTTGTAATGGTGGTGGTGGTAATTATTGATGTTAGTGATTAGTAATGTTGGTGGTCATAGTTGTGATGGTAGAGATGTTAGGTATTATAGTGACTGTTATGATGGTGGCGATTGGTGGTGGTGGTGGTAGTGATGTAAAGTTGGTTGATGTTAGTAGTTTGAGGTATTGACTATGATAGCTTAAAAATAAATGCATGATGGTTGACAATGTGTTGGTGGTAGTTGGAGATGTTGTTATTTGTGATGTAGAGAAGATTATTAGAAGAGATATATTATAGTGATAATGCTAGTTGAAGTGGTGGTAGAGGTGGCGACACCGGTGACAATGGTTGTGGTGGTGGCCAAATAATGTGTGGATGTTGATGATATATTAGTGGTAGTTAGTAGTGGCACTAGTTATAATGGATGAGTTAGTTAGTATTTAGTATTGGCCAATAGTGGTTGATGATGGTTGTGGTGTTGGCATTGGTGTTGGAGTTAATGGTGGTGGTAGCGGTGGATATAATTAAAATATTGAAGGTGGTAGATATGGTAGCCGTTGAAAATAGTGGTTTATGATTGTGAATAGTGGTTGTAACGATAGAGGTAGCTAATAGTAGTGATGGTGGTGGTTGGTGGCTAGGTGGTGGAAAAGGTGGTTAGTGGTGGTGATTGATAAATATGGATAGAGTGATGGTGAATATTATCCAATTAAAGAATGCCTCTTAGTGATTAAGACTTAGTTCTTGATGTGAATGATTAAGACCTATTTAGACCTACTAAGAGCCAAAATCTTGATGAAAAACAAATGCACTTAATGGTCTAAAGTCTAAATCATTCAGATTCAGACCTCTATTAGGTGCAAACAAATGAAACCTTATGCTATTTGAGAAAAAGAAAGATGGCACGATCAAAATGTACATTGACTACAAAATAAGGTGACAATCAAGAATAATTATCCTTTGTCTCATATTGATGATCTATTCAATCCATTACAAGGTGCTACTCACTTTTCTAAAATTGAATTGAGATTGAGTTATCATTAGTTGAGAATCAAGTCTAAATATGTCACTACGACAACTTTTTGAACTAGGTATGAGCATTTTGAATTCTTAATGATGTCTTTTGGACAGACTAAAACACCTGCAATATTTATGAAACTCATGAACAGGGTATTCAAGTCATACTTAGATTATTTTGTGATTGTATTCATTGATAACATTTTAGTCTACTCTAGGAGTGAGGCAGAATATTTTGGGTCGAGAACAAAAGATTTATGCCAAGTTCTTAAAGTGTGAGTTTTGGTTGGGTATGGTTTCTTTTTTGGGGCATGTGGTGTCAAGAGATAGGATTCATATTGATCCAAAGAAGATTGAAGCAGTTTTAGACTGTCTTGACCTAGTACTATTACAAAGATACGTAGCTTCTTAGGATTAGCTAATTATTATAGGAGGCTTGTAGAGGGATTCTCGAAGGTAGCCACTCCATTTACACACTTAACGCAAAATGTGTGATTTTTTAATGGTTAGATGAATATTAAGAATGTTTTCTAAAATTAAAGACGACATTGATTTTGGCTCCGATTTTGACCTTACCTATGGTGGAAGGTGATTTTACTATTTATTGTGATGTGTCTGGAATTAGATTGGGTTGTGTTTTAATGTAGAATGGTAAAGTGGTAGCATATACTTCTCGACAGCTCAAGATCCATGAGAAGAATTATCCAGCTCGCATCTTGGAATTGGCGGAATTCATATTTTCACTCAAGATCTAGCGTCATTATCTTTAGGGTGAGCCATGTGAAATCTTTATTTATCACAAAAGTCAAAAATATCTGTTCAAGAAACGAGATCTGAATCTGACACAGAGATAGAGCTTAGAGTTACTTAATGATTATAATCTCACCATCTTGTATCATCTTAGAAAGGAGAATGTGGTAGCAGAAATATTGAGTAGGAAGTCTATGGGCAGCTTGACCTGATTTGTGCCCAAAGATGATCTATGGTTATGGATATTTAGCCTTTAGCCAATCATGGAGTTCGAATTGATCGCATTGTACCTGGCAATTTACTTGAAGTTATGGTGGTTCAGTGATCCTTAGTTAGGCATGTTAAGACTTGCCAATATGATGATCCCTATCTTGATAGGATTCGAGATCCAGTGCTAATGGGAGTGTTTAGTCTTTAACCAATCATGGTGAAGGCGTGCTACATCGTCAAGGGAGATTATGTGTCTCCATGTGAGTGATATGAGTCAAGTAATTCTTGATAGGCTCATAGCTCACGATACTCTATCCACCCCGATGCTACAAAAATATATCAAGACTTGTGCGGGATTGTACTGGTGGAAAGGTATGAAGATTGATATTTTGAAATATGTGACTACTTGTTTATATTGGATGTAGGTCAAATACAAACATTAAAAACTTAGTGGAATAATGCAAAAATTTACTATCCCGGAGGGGAAGTGGAAAATAATTACTATGGACTTCGTTGTTGGGATACCAAATACCTTCAGGAAACATGACTCAATTTGGGTGATAGTGGATAGACTTACAAAATCTGCCCATTTAATACCAGTTCGGGTTACTTATATCATGAAATAGTTAGTGGAAATTTACCTTCGAGAGATTGTTTGGCTCCGTGGTGTGCCTATTTCAATCATATATGACCAGGGTGCGTAGTTCACTGTTGAGTTCATGAAATCTTTTTAGAGATAATTAGTTTCGCAAGTTGAGTTGAGTAAACTTTTCATCTGCAGACCGACGGGCAGTCTGAACGAGTTATTCAGATCTTGTAGGACATGCTTAGAGTTGTGCAATAGATTTTAGTGGCCATTTAGATGACCAGTTTCCTTGGGCAGTTCTTACTTATGATAATAATTACCAGTCGAGCATTCAAATGGCACCATATAAGGCTCTATATGATCGCAAGTTTTATTCATCCATTGGTTGGTTTGAGCCCAATGAAGTACAATTATTAGGTCTAGATTTAGTTCAACAAGCATTGGAGAAGATTGCAGTGATACGGGATCGACTTAAGACGTCATAAAGCAGACAGAAGTCCTATGCAAATATGAGGGTCCACGATTTGGAGTTTGCAAAAGGGGAAAAAGTCTTTTTGAAAGTTTCTCCCATGAAAGGAATTATGAAATTTGGCCGAAAAGGTAATCTAAGTCCAAGATACATTGGTCCTTATGAGATTTGGACCGAATTGGATTTGTGGCATATAGGCTTGCTTTACCTCTAAGATTTTCTGTAGTTCATCCTGTGTTTCACGTGTCTATGTATAGGCGATATGTTTGCGATGATATTCATAAGATCCTGACAAAGGATGTAGAGCTTGATTAGAATCTGACATATGAGGAAAGCTCAATAGTTATTCTTGTTAGGAAAGTGCGACAATTGAGATCAAAAAAGATCATTTCAGTCAAAGAATTATGGCATAATCATCCAATCGAGGAGGCAACTCGGGAGTGTGAGGAGGAGATTGAGTTAGATATCCTCACTTATTTGACACTTCAAGTATGATTCTAGACCCATTCGAGGATGATTCAGTTTTTATATATATATATATATATATATATATATATGAAGGGTTAATAGGTAATTTTTACCAATTATTATTATTAATTAAAATAATTTAACAAAAGTGGGCCACACCAACTCCCTTGTTCAGTTTCACGACTAAGAAAGGAATAGGAATAAAATATTAGGGAAACTGATCCCTTAACTGTTGGGAAAAAAGAAGTTGAACGTATTGCGTTATTTTGGGTGACCTTCAAGGGTGGCTTACGGAATTCTTTTGCTACTGTTTTGAGTGATATTAGCCTTCATGTAATTGTTTTACGAATTCGTTATGGTGGCATATTCACGTATTGTCTCTATTCTATATAATAAGTGGTGATAGTTTCTTTCTACTAATTACCCGTTGATCATTCAAAATTGGAGATGTCATGGGCAGTTTTCTGCTACTGAATAAAGGATAGATATTGCTTAATATTGATTAGTTAGTGTAAAAAATATAGGATAAGAAAGCAACAGAGATATGACTACGTGGAAAAATCAATTCGGCTTAAATAAGGGTTGTTAGTGTAGAAATATAATCAGTAACATCATTCAACTTTCCTTTCTTAGATTTTCCTTAATTCATTATTTAGGGTATGAGATATTAAGGGTTATCTCTAAGCTTAAAAGTTATTGATATTGAAACTTGACCCCGACTAGTATAATTGACCTTGTTAATTAATATATTTGATAGATTGAAATCGTTGGAGGTTATTTGATTGGTGTTCTACGTATTGTGAAGTTGGGTAACTTATCATTGGCATGGTAAGCGAGACTCTAAACTTTGATGCTTGCTTTTTAAACCTGCTTTATAAAAAAAAAAAAATCTGCCTTGTTTATGTGTTGGGACAAGCATGGGCTTAGTAGAATTGATGGTCTTTGACTAGGTGTGGATAAGTGTTTTGTGAAGTGTACAGAGAATTATTTAGTGGCAATATGTGAGGTGATGTTGTGGCATTGAATAAATTTCCTACACTGTTTTTATGGTCTTTAGGGGCATACATAGCTGTCGTAATATGTTAAGAGCATACTTATGGTGCTGTAGTATGTTAGGGGCCTTGTACATGCTACCGTAGTAGACTTTTGGGATATTATATATGATGTCATGGACTTGTCAGGGTTCTAGGTTGATCACCTTTACTTTCGTTTATGAAAAGCCGTGAGAGTTGATTAAGTTGAGGTACATAGTTGCTTTTCAAACTTTCGTTTGGATCTTATTGAGCATTACATTATAAGGAATATTGTGTGCATATCATTTATGTATTTGTTATGCCTTATATTTCTTTTCTTTTGGGTTTGCATGTCCGAAAGTTGAACTCATGTAACTCTGTTTAGATGCTTCATAGTTTTAGTGTGGGATTTGAAGCTTCAGATTTATTATCTAAACTATTGTTGTTTTCATAAATTGTTTATACGTATTTGGTTGGATAATTACTTTACGTTAATGATTATTTCATGCATTTGGAGTTGCATATGTTTTTATCTCGGTGGTTATAGTGTCACGACCTGAACCAGGGCCCTGGCCGTAACGGACATCCCGAACCATGAAGGCCTGAGAGCCCTTCTAACTTTTAGTCATATACACCATTCATATATAAATAGGAAATGCGAAAATAATATCTTCTATGAAAACATGGTCATAATCTAAATTTAGTTTAACAATGAGAAATAAAATCCACTATCAACTAAACACTATCTGAAAATCGTCTACAAAATCTCTACTACATGATCAAATAACAACTGTCTGAAAACTGGGACAAGGCCCCCAGTACACCAAAACTACATTAAATAATAACTGTCTGAAAGAAACTAGGCCTCCTAAAATATAGAAGGCTCACCAACTGGTACTCTTAACTCCTGTCTGATGAAATCTACTGCTTATCAGGACCCCTAGACTGTGCCTCAGAACCTGGAGGGAGGGGTGTCAATACAGATATACTAATACGCAGAGCAATCCAAAATAAAGCTTTTATATAAATAAAATAGTTGATAGCTAGTCATAAACATCATGAAAGATATAATTTTCAAACCACATGGACATTCTTAAAAAAACATAAAAAACCTTTCTGTCTAAAGCAGTTTCTGATCTTTGTATTACTTCTAAGTTAAGTGGCACTCCCCTACAAGTCTGATATTCCACGGGTTATATGGAATCCGTCATTAACTTGGCGGGGAAGCCCCCAACCAAAGTGTGCCGCAAGGGTTGGAGTGTCTGAGTCTGATACGCCACAGGGCACTAGTCCAGCGTATAATAATATACCCAGATCGGCAAATCACGATTTTAGGCTATGAGTTGTCTGAACTCATACCTTCTTCGGGGAACCACCAAACTCTCTTTATGCCCAACTTTATATTGTTCTGAATCATGCATTATTCTAGTTTCAATATCTGAAAAATCTGACTTCAAACATGCATTCTATTCTGTTCTGAATTACCATGGCATTATCTGGATTGGTGTCGGCACACCAAGACTTGAAAGTCCTATTTCTCAGCCATAATGCATCATGCATTATTCTTTCATTAAAACATATTTCAGACCACCCAAACATGCAATTTAACAAAGGGAATTCATGTTCCGAAAACATAAGTTAGAACTATGCAAAATTCCCATCCTTTCAATAAACAAGTGGTGGTCATGTAATCTTTAACAAACCATGCAACCCTTCTCATTATATAATTATGTTCAACATTCATCAACATAAAAAAAACCTCTCTCTTTTGAAATCAAAATCATAATCCAAATATAATATTATTCAAGACATTTCATAACATGCTTTTCAAGATGCATTCAAACAATTTCATGATATATCATAAGTAAATGAAAATCATCACAAGAGAGGAATTTTTCATGAATTATGCTCTCAATTCAATCATCAACCTTAAAACACATGCTTATAATATATATAAATTTTTAAATCAATTTGGGGGAAAGCCTAAAGGCCAAAACAATATCATCAATGTTTCTAAAGCATGAATATATTCATAAATCTGAAAAACCATTTCTTAAAATCAAGATTTCCTTACCCATGAGATTTTAGGAAAACCCCGTTTACCTTAAATTATAAGCTTTTGAATGAAATCTAGCTTTTAGGATGCTATACGTACGATTGATGGGTGCCTCTTTTAACCCTCGCAATGGGGATTCCGAATCTTAAAGAATTAAGGAAAACCCACGGTTAAATCTTGAGATATTTGGGTTTTAGTTTGAAACCCTAGGGTGGTTTCTTGATGAATTTGAGAGAAAAGAATCATATTTTGATGTTTTGGGAGTTTAATCCAATGTTATAGCTGGATAAGGGATGGAAGATACCAATTTTTCCCTTAAAAACACGAAAACTGAACCTGAAATTTTGGTGCGGCGATAGGGCGTGCATCTCACGCTTATCGCATGATACTACCATCTCAGTCACTAAAATGGCCATAACTTTTTGATTAGCTTTTCTATTTAGGAAAAATTAGTATTGTTGGAAAGATAATTCAAAGAGGTTTCATTTGATATATAGTAGGCCCTCTAATTCATTATATACAAAGAGTTATGGTCTATTAAAGTTGACCCAAGTTTTGACACTCACTCAAACTTGAATGATAGGAAAGCTTTCAACTCATCCTTGAGTTAGGGGACCTATATGATCTCAATTCATGATTAAATAGGTTCACACCCTACATAATTGATTAATATGCCAAATTTGCATAGGATTTATGGCTTTTGAATCATCTATGCATAGAAATGATGATTTTTATTCTAGCCCGAAATGTGGGGTGTTACATTATCTCCCCCTTGGGATCATTCGTCCCCAAATTATGGATAGGAATGTTGAGGAATTA
Source organism: Capsicum annuum (assembly GCF_002878395.1). Classification (NCBI taxonomy): domain Eukaryota; kingdom Viridiplantae; phylum Streptophyta; class Magnoliopsida; order Solanales; family Solanaceae; genus Capsicum; species Capsicum annuum. The sequence continues at coordinate 211,807,625 of NC_061122.1, read as the reverse complement.
AAGGTATGGAATAACGTGGACATGATATGTCTTCTAAGAAAGAATATACTGATCTGAAATATTTAAATTACCATCATAAAACTAAATTCTAAGCTGACTTACCCTTACTTGCTTTAAGGAGTTGATTCATGATGAGAATTTAGGATTCCCTTGAGGTGTTCATGATCCAATCATACTTATTGAATTGGGAAGTAATAACTTGTGTAAGTACGAATCTTGAGACAATAAGATTTAGATTTTACAAAGGTATTACACTATCTGAGCTAAAATGCCTAGAGAGATTTGAGACTACGCGCTGAACTATTATGAACTGAGTCATGACTAAATAGCTGAATCTGAAACATGATGTTCAGACTAAACTGAATTCACAATTTACATGGATGGAATAGATTATCTCTTGGGATGGTCATACACATGGGACTTTAGATAGCAGGCTGGGTGTAAAGGTAGAAAACCACAGTAACTTGTCTGCCTGACTGTTAAACTGAACTGCTGGTTATACTGGCTCAATTATACTAAAAACTTATACTTAATAGGAGTATCTCTTCAACACTCTTTCTAAAGAAGTTCTAGTAGCATTTGGGAGCAAAGAATCTTGGGCATGAGTTACACACGACACCCAACTAAGGAATCACAATAGTGACACTACTCTATAGCATGGAATATAGAAATATAACTCATGAACTAGGATAGAATCACCAAGCCTTAGGCAATGAAACTTCCTACTTTCAAGCTTAGCGAACTTCTCGAATACTCCCTTAACTATATTATTCCCTTTAAATACCATACTCATTTGATTCAACTTAGAATTCTTATAAGGGAATTGATAAATATTTCTACTAATGCCTAAAGTAACATAAGTCCTCTCACCATGATCAAGCCTAACTTCAAATCACAAAATACAACATGCCACACCACGATACTAGTTTAAACCATATGATTCAATCTTCTGTATTTTTTTAGAGATCACACCCTAAGCATATCATGCCTTACCACTTCAATGACTAACTCTGATCTCTTACTATAGATTCACTAACACATATTGCGCTCCTCCATTTAAATCTCAACATATCATTCAAGCCTATCTTTATAACCACATATGAACTCCAAGGCAAACACCCATAAGGACATCCTTCACATATTCTCTAATCCAATATCAATATAACTCCCACGCGCTACCCCAAGAACATACACACACAAATTTCCACTAACCATCACATATATCAAAGACTTGGCCCCAGATTTTACTTCACACTTATGGCTTTATCTAAAATAAGCATACTATGATCTTCTATTAATAAGAAATATTTACTCATCATCACTATCATCACATAAGGAGGAGTCAATAAAAGGTTAGAACATAAGACCTTGAAGCATGGGAGGATATTATACGAGACTTGACACTTAACTGAGGCCAAAAGAATAGTAAATCCATATCAGGAATTCATCAAAGCGATCTGAATTGGGGCATACATGACTATAAGTTGAATCTTATCAATCATAAGGAGTATAACATGAATTATGGGAACTGAGCACACTATAAAGCATGAGTACATGAGTCATGAGCTGCATGAACTCAATTTGAAGTTCATAACATATGAATGTGATTTCAACTACTGAATGAACTAGAACTCCTCATTTTAGAACTGGAAAAGCACGTGATTCTCTATTATATACATGAACATGAACTATGATCATGGAACTGAAACGTAAGGCATAAGTAGGTATTGGGATCACTGAAAAATACTGAGATAAGAATGGGTTGATTCTCACCCTCACTTTCTGATGTTCTAATCATACTGACATCACTACTAGAATCTGAGAGCCTGACTTGGTTACTTATTCTATCATCTCCCCCTTAGCTTTAAGTCATCATCTTAAGTTCGAGAGATACCTTACTAGATTCTAAACTAAACTACACTCACTGCACTCTGGGGTCTGGAATATGATAATACACGTAATTAATAGAACTTAACCCAAATGGCTATACCTAGAAGGGGAAAACCCACTTCTAATCTTACCTTCTGAGACACACTCTATCTTTCTATAGCCCCAATAGTCAATCACATAATACTTGAACACTTACTAACTTCAAATCCTCGTGAGTATTCCCATAGTTGGAGTACACACCCTATAGCACTTCAACTCTTATTTCTATTGATTCAACCTTCAAAAATTCAAACTTAGATTATAACACTTAATCATGGATATCACCAAGCCTTTGATGAATCATACTACTAGTCTTTCTCTACCTAGCAACTCAACGGTACTACTATGTCTACTAGCCACACACAACATGTAATAGTCTTAGAAAATGCCGCAACTCTATAGCACCATGGGCATACTTCTACCTCATACATACAACATCATACTTTGTTACTAATCAAATAAACTTAATCTATTGCATACACCATTCAAGCCTGTTAGATCACTTCCATATAACTAGTATCATTAACCAAGAAATCATCACATCCACCTTTATGGATATCAACTGTTCAAACTTAATGTCTAGTGCTAAGCGTGATTTACAACCCAACCTGACACACAATTCTCACAAAACATTCATCATTAATCTTAAGCTACTATTCTTACATCCACATCCTACATTAAATTCAAGCCAATAGTCTAGCATCAATCATCTACCACCAATGAAGAAGGTAACATAATATACTAGTCCATTAAGATATTCTATCCAAATAACTCAAAAATCTACTACATACCTTCTCACAAGTAGTACTAGTTTACAACTACCAACAAAAAGAAGGTCAAGGGGGGTAAAGTCACATAATAGACATGGTCAAACTTAATCTTATATTATAGTCCTATACAATCTTATCTACTTATACGGCTTTGTCATATCACACTTATTTACACAAGCATACATTTAGACTACCTTTAAATTCCACAAACAACCATGAGTCTATAATTATAACTTACTGGCTCATCTAGCCATTTTCATACTTCAAGCAGACAACAATTCACCTTAACTAATAACTCCTACTCTACCTTCTACTAAACTAACACAAAAGGATGTATCACTGCATTACCAACTCAATTTCATGCGAAAAGATTCGACTATACATATATTCAACCAACACAAGAACAACAAGTTGACCAACAAGTTGCTAGTGAATCGAAATAGGACTCACACGGCTTCACTAGACTTTGATTTTTGTGTTTTGAACAAGAAAATGAAATGAATAACAAAGCAACTATGCTAGTGAATCGAAAGAGCCCCACACGGCTTCACTAGACTTTGATTTTTTCTTTCAAAAACACTATGATAACAAGATTACATATAACAAGAGATAGAAAATTGACATATAATATTCAATGTTCTAAGGATACACATCTTACTCTGTATAAATAAAAATCTGAGTCAAACACTTCCCCCACAGACTACCATACAATCCACAAATACTACTAGCTACCACATTAGTGTATCACTATAAAGTGGTAAATCATTCTCAAACATCGGTTATTCAACTAAAATATTTATTTACACAAAAGTCACCCTCACTCTGAATTCTAACTTTGTGACTTCATATCACCAACCTCTTGATTTAATCTCACTACCAATAGGTCATGACACCGACACTTTAACTAATACTACTAATCGCGTGGAAATACAGTTCCAACATTCTGCTATACATCATTCCCCCTGAAGAATGACATCTGCAACATAAATTTTTGAAAATAGATAAAATACTCTTAATACCACAAGTTGAAAATCACGACTTCATTAGAATCAAAGTTCACACAAAAATCAATACACTCTGAAGCACTAACGGACTATTCTCAAATCCTTGCAAAAATTTTAAACTCTTATATGGCTCAATCAGAAAGGACCATACCATTTAGACTCTAAACTTCTACACTTGAATCACCCCAAAAACGAGACATATCTAGGTACATCAAAGTAAGGAAAGAATTGAGATAACTTTACTTTCATATGGCCGACACCATAGCATGAATTAGAGTATAGAAGAGTGACATTCTGGCTCAATAGCATGAACTAGAACATGAAGAAAGGAAAACATTCCTAAACGCCTAGTAGCCTCCTACTTATAAGTGTGGTGCGCAACATACCCATAAAAAAAACTCTACCCAATGTGATTTCGCAGACACCTTGGGACCATGAACCATTCTCTGATACCAAGTTTGTCACGTCCCAAACCAGGGCCCTGACTGTGACGGACATCCTGAACCATGAAGGCCCGAGAGCCCTTCTAACTTGTAATCATATACACCATTCATATATAAATAGGAAATGTAAAAATAAAATCTGCAATGGAAATATGGTCATACTCTAAATTTTGTTTAATAATGAGAAATAAAATCCAATATCAATTAAACATCGTATGAAAACCGTCTGTGAAATCTCGACTACATGATCAAATAACAACTGTCTAAAAACTGGGACAAGGCCCCCAGTAGACAAAAACTATAATAAATAATAACTTTCTGAAAGAAACTAGGCCTTCTAAAATATAGAAGGCTCACAACTGGTACTCTTCACTCTTGTCTGATGAAATCTACTACTTGTTAGGACCCCTAGACTATGCCTCAAAATCTGGAGAGAAAGGAGTCAATACAGATGTACTGATACGCAGAGCAATCTAAAATAAAGCTTTTATATAAATAAAATAGTTGAGAGCTAGTCATAAACATCATGAAAGATATAATTTTCAAAACACATGGGCATTCTAAAAAAAACATGAAAAAACTTTCTGTCAAAAGCAGTTTTTGATCTTTCTATTACTTCTGAATTAGGTGGCACTCCCCTACAAGTATGATGTTCCATGGGCTATATGGAATCCATCATTGACTTGGCGGGGAAGCCCCCAACCCAAGTGTGTCGCAAGGGTTTGAGTGTCTGAGTCTGATACGCCACAGGGCACTAGGCCAGCGTATAATAATATACCCAGATTGGCAAATAACGATTTTGGGCAATGAGTTTTCTGAACTCATGCCTTCTTCATGGAGCCACATAAGCTCTCTTTATGTACAATTTTATCCTGTTCTAAATCATGCATTATTCTAGTTTCAACATCTGAAAAATCTGACTTCAAACATGCATTCTTTTCTGTTCTGAATTACCATGGCATTATCTGGATTGGTGTCGTCACACCAAGACTTGCAAGCCCTATTTCTGAGCCATAAAGCATCATACATGATTCTTTCATTAAAACATAGTTCAGACCACCCAAACACGTAATTTAACAAAGGGAATTCATGTTCCGAAAAAATAAGTCAAAACTATGAAAAATTCCCATCCTTTCAATAAACAAGTGGTGGTCATGTAATCTTTAACAAACCATGCAACCCTTCTCATTATATAATTATGTTCAACATTCATCAACATAAACAACCCTATCTCGTTTGAAATCAAAATCATAATCCAAATATCACATTATTCAAGACATTTCATAACATGCTTTTCAAGATGCATTCAAACGATTTCATAGTATATCATAAGTAAATGAAAATCATCACAAGAGAGGGATTTTTCATGAATCATCGTCTCAATTCAATCGTCAACCTTAAAACACATGCTTACGATATATATAAAATTTCAAATCAATTTTGGGAAAGCCTAAAGGCCAAAATAATATCATCAATGCTTCAAAAGCATGAATATATTCATAAATCTTAAAAACCCTTTCTTAAAATCAAGATTTCCATACCCATGAGATTTTAGGAAAACCCCACATACCTTAAATTAGAAGCTTTTGAATGAACTCTAGCTTTTGGGATGCTACACGTACGATTGATGGGTGCCTCTTGTAGCCCTCGCAATAGGGATTTCGAATCTTGAAGAATTAAGGAAAACCCACAGTTAAATCTTGAGATATTTGGGTTTTTAGTTTAAAACCCTAGGGTGAGTTCTTGATGAATTTGAGAGAAAAGAATCATATTTTGGTGTTTTGGAAGTTTAATCCCGTGTTATAGCTGGATAAGGGATGGAAGATACCTATTTTGCCCTTAAAATCGCGGAAACAGAACCTGAAATTTTGGTGCGTGCGATAGGGTGTGTGTCGCAAGCTTATCGCATGATGCTACTATCTCAGTCACTAAAATGGCCATTACTTTTTGCTCAGGTATTGTATTTAGGCGAAATTGGTATCGTTGGAAAGCTAATTCGAAGAGCTTTCATTTGATATATAGTATATCTTCTAATTCATTATATACAAAGAGTTATGGTCGATTGAATTTGACCTAAGTTTCGACGCGATCATGTGTATGTTCTGTTATTATCATTCTTCTTTATGACTTCCAAGTTTTGTTTTTCTGTAACAGTTAGTTATTTGTTAATGTTGAATCAATATGCAGTGACAGGTCCACAATCAAGGACGTGGTGTGACGGATGATATTTCTCAACCGTTAACCATATCAGATTTCACAGATTTTGGCGTTTTGTAGGCACTACGTAACATTTTTCTTGGCACTCCGTAACATTGCTAATATACTATTAAAATGGGATATTACCTTATTGACTAAAGAAATTTCAGCTAATTCTCTAATGAGCTCTATATCTAAGATTTTATTTTATTTTTCAAAACAGCTTTTCACTTGAAAAAAAGACGGAAGAAATGTTTTATGATATCAGCAAGAGAACTTGCTATTTCATGGGGAGTTGATGTTAATAGAACTTTATTGAAAGAAAGAAAGGCTAAGGTTTACAATATAATCTGAAAAGCATAAAAACTAACTAAAACAAAAGTAGGCTATATATATACATAGCCAATAACCTAAAGGTCCATAAACTAAAGGCCCAATAACATATGGGCTAACATCCCCCCTCAAACTCACAATGCAACAGCAATAAGCATTGAGAGTTTGTCACACAAAAAACGAAATCGAGACGCCGACTGAGCCTTCGTAAAAAGGTCAGCAATCTGCAAAGACGATGGAACAAAAGGAAGCGATATGGTCCCGAGCTGTAAATGATGACGGGTGAAGTGACAATCAATCTCAATGTGCTTCGTACGCTCATGGAAGACAGAATTCTTTGCAATTTGTACCGCACTTTTGTTATCACAATGCAGGGGAGTAGGCATAGAAATGTGAACCCCCATATCTGCAAGAAGCCAACGTAACCAAATAATCTCACATGTAGTCACAGCCATAGCACGATACTCAGCCTCCGTGGAAGATCTAGAGTCAACATCTTGTTTCTTGCTCTTCCACGAGATTAAAGAGTCTCCAAGAAACACACAAAAACCAGTGGTGGATTTACGATCATTGCGATCTCCATCCCAATCAGCATCACTATAGGCTCGCAACTCGAGAGATGACGTCGAGGGAAACAAGAGATTCTGAAACTGAGTACCACGAAGATACCTTAGAATACGAAGTACAGCTCCCCAGTGAACAGAAGTAGGAGCAGTAACAAACTGGCTAACAACATGAACTGCATGTGCTATATCTGGACGAGTAACCGTAAGATAAACCAAACTACCCACAATAGTCCGATAAAGACTCGGATCTGATAATGGAACACCATCACTAGGAGAGTAACGTGCATTGGTTTCAAGGGGAGTATCTACAGTCCTGTTGTCAGAAAGACGCGCCCGTGTAAACAAGTCAGATATATACTTAGTCTGAGAAAGAAGATACCCTTTCTTAGACTGAGCCACCTCAATACCCAGAAAATAACGCAGCAAGCCCAAGTCCTTCATTGCAAATCGATGAGCCAAATCATGCTTCAATAACTCAATACCACTATGATCATCACCAGTAATAATCATATCATCTACATATAAGGACAATAGAATTCGCCCTGCACTTGTACATCTAACAAACAATGCTGAATCATGGTTACTCGGGACAAATCCAAGGGAAGTAATAACAGTGGAGAATTTCTCAAACCAAGCACGAGGGGCTTGTTTGAGACCGTATAAAGCTTTTCGAAGCCGACAAACTTCACCTGGCTGGTGGTCAATACCTGGGGGAGGAGTCATATAAACTTCCTCGTGGAGATCACCATTCAGAAAAGCATTCTTGACATCCATCTGAAATATCTTCCACTGTCGAACGGATGCAACAGCAATCATAGTGCGAACATTCGTCATCTTTGCTACAGGGGAAAAAGTCTCCTCATAATCCATACCATATTGTTGTGAGTACCCTTTTGCCATAAGTCTTGCCTTGTATCGCTCAACAGACCCATCAGATTTTGTTTTTATCTTATACACCCATCGACAACCAATCGCATACTTACCAGGTGGGAGAGTAACCAAATCCCATGTATGTGTATGATGAAGAGCAGCAAGTTCCTCAGCCATAGCATTCTGCCAAAGAGGATCAGACACAGCCTCTCTATACGACTCAGGTTCAGACAAATGATGTATGTTTGCAATAAAGGAAGCAAATGAGGCTGAATATGTAGAATAGGAAAAATCTGGCAGTTTGGTGGACTTACAAGGTCGAGTAGACCTCCTCAGAGGTGGTGGGTCTCCAGTCTCAACAGTCGAAGGAGCAGACTCAGGCACAGGCGAGGCTGAAGCACTATCAGGTGGCACACCAGAAGGCATGGATGGATCCGGAACTGGAACCTCTATGTCAATCCCAAAGGGATCAATAAGCCGAATATCTGACTTTGTCACATCATGGGTTTTAGCTGGAATGGGATAAAAAGGAATATGTTCCAAAAAAGTGACATGTCGTGAAACATATAATTTCTGACTTACAGGATCATAGCAACGATATCCTTTTTGTCCAATACCATACCCCAAAAACACACATATAGCTGATTTTGACCCTAACTTATTTCGTTCAACATGAGGACGAAGAACAAAGCAAGTACATCCAAAAACTCGTAATGCAGAATAATTCGGCGGGTGACCATATAGTTTCTCAAACGGAGACATCCCTGAAGTCAATGCAGTAGGAATACGATTAATCACATATACAGCAGTTAGGACTGCTTCTCCCCAAAAAATACTAGGAACCTCTGCAGACAAAAGTAAAGAGCGTGCTGTCTCAACAATATGACGATGTTTTCTTTCTGCCAGACCGTTCTGCTCAGGAGTGTCGGTACACGATGACTGGTGTATGGTACCATCAGAGGCAAGTAACTGAGTGAAGTCATTAGAGGTATATTCACCCCCTAAGTCACACCTGAAACACTTTATCACAGC
>NC_061122.1:211736064-211798382 GCF_002878395.1 Capsicum annuum | reverse complement strand
ATCAGATCTGCGTTTCATAAGATACACCCAGGTATAACGAGTATAGTAATCTATAAACGAAACATAATAGGTCGATCCACCCTTAGTGGATACTGGCGCTGGTCCCCATACATCAGAATGAATAATATCAAAAGGAGCAACAGAATAAGACACACTTTTATTAAACGGTAAGGCAGAAAATTTTGCCAGTTTACAACCACTACAATCTGAAATATCACTAGTGTTCACATGACCCAAAGCACCACTAGAGACCAAAAAACGTAAACGTGAAACTGACACATGTCCTAATCTGGAATGCCAAAGATAAAACTGAGAAGACAAAGGACTCAAACGAAAAGAAGATAAATCTATGCTAGAGGCAGCAACTGCAGACACTTTGAGATTCTCCAAGACATAGAGTTCCCCCAACCTATGGCCGGTCCCAATCACCCTCTGAGTGTGTTGGTCCTGTATAACACAAACAGAATCAGAAAAAAACACCCAATTACCAGCCTTACACAATTGACTGACCGAAACAAGATTTAAAGCAAGTTTAGGAATGTAATAAACATCAGAGAGGACAATGTGAGGGGTAGTAACAGAACCAACACCCTCGACTGACATAGGTACAGCACTCGCGGACATAACAGAGATTGGTGAAATGGGTGACAAAGAACCAAACGATGACAAATGAGGGGACATGTGATGAGACGCACCAGAATCCAATATCCACAAGGAGGAAGGAATACCTGAGGTACTAGAAGAAACTGAACCCGAATGAGACATAGATGCTGACATGGCCGTAGGATTAGAAACGAAGAACTGTCTGAACTGTTCGAAAACCTGGGGATCCAACGCAGAAGGTGGCATAGTGCTAACAGACTCAACATCTACAGATGGTGCAGCAGCAGCGAACTGTGGAGGACGAGATGACCATGGAGGAGCACCAGAGGAGCGTGACGGAGACTTTTGCTGCCCATATTTCTGTTGCTGCCCAGATTGAGGTTGTTTGACCTTGTTAAGTAACAACGGACACTGAGCCTTCCAATGATTTTTCTGTTTGCAGAATGCACACTCATCAAATGCAACGTTAGGAGATTGTCGAGTCTGAGTACGTGGTGGCCTAGACTGATCAGTTGAAGCAGCAAACACGACAGGAGTAGTAGTTACTTTAGACCCTTTATCCACTTGAGACTTGATACGAGTCTCCTCTGCAATCAGTTCATGAACCACAGAATCAACAGTAGGGAGGGGAGATCGATGAAGGATTGTTCCACGTAGGCCCTCAAAGTCAGAACGTAGTGCCATCAAAAACTGAACCAAGCGTTGCTCTTCTCGTCTAGCAATGTACGGCCCAAAACCTTTTAACTCTGCAGATTCAGTAAGTGCCAATTGATCCCACAAATCCGACATGGCAGCATAAAAATCTTGAATACTGAGATCATGCTGTTGAAGAGCACGGATATCATACTCCAACTGGTACTGCTTAGCAAAATTAGACTGAGTGTACAGTCTTTCCAAATGATCCCAGACCTCCTTTGTTGTGTCATACTTAGCCAATTGCATACCAATTGACTGAGTTACAGAATTGTTGATCCAAGTGATAATCTTGGAGTTATTAGTTTCCCATAAGTCCACCAACAAATCAAAATTTTCAGTTTTATCATCGATAGGTCTTAGTTTTACTCCAGTGATATAACCCCACATATTCTTCCCACGAAGAAAATTCTTCATGACATAACTCCAATAGGCATAGTTCTTACCATCTAATTGAGTACTAATGGACTGGAGAGAATCATCCTTTCCAGTCATTGTAAACACAGCAACACACAAACAATTCAAAAAAACAAAAAGATGCAAAACCCTAGGTTGAACAATTCCGAACGAACAACAATGGCAGCAAGCAAAAGAACGAAAGACGAACAATACCAGACAGCAAACGAATACAGCAGCACCTCAAAAATTCGGGGCTCCCGAACCCCCGTACCCCCCAGCGAACTCACCGCGGAGTTCGATCCGCGCAGTAGGTGCCTGCTACAAAATCTTCAACCAACAAATCAAAGGACATGGATCAAACTAGCTTTGATACCATGTTAATAGAACTTTATTGAAAGAAAGAAAGGCTAAGGTTTACAATATAATCTGAAAAGCATAAAAACTAACTAAAACAAAAGTAGGCTATATATATACATAGCCAATAACCTAAAGGTCCATAAACTAAAGGCCCAATAACATATGGGCTAACAGTTGATACACCATGGGATTGGGAATGTCTATCTCACCCCGACTCCAGGTTATTCTATTTATTTCTCGTCATTTTATTGGTCTATATTAGAAGTGAATTTGCTAATCGAAAATGAATTTATTAGAGTTATATACACTATCGGGAGCCAAGGGCGGAAGAAGGTTCGTCCGAGCCTGGTTCGCTTAAAAAGTGCATAAAAAGGTCATATCTTATATGTATGTATATTAGATGTGAGTTTGCTTATCAAAAACGAGTTTTAAGCACTATCGCCCCAACATTTTGTTTGGATGGTGGTTATCGATGGTTTCATCATGTACGGCATTGTATGGTATGATATTATACTATACAGTATAGTTCCATATAATGTTTGGATGGACTATATCATTCATGGTTGTTTAATAGCAGTTTTATTCTTTGGTTTGATGGTATGATACTGTATCGTAATCAATGAGTTTACTAAAATGCACTTAATTATTATAAATGTTAAACTTATTAATAATTGTTAATAAAATAATTTTCTTCTTGCTAATCTGTCACAAATTATGCCATATAAATATATTAAGTTGTTAAATTCAAGTAAATTTTAACAAAATTAATACAAGAGTAGATCAAAATAAATATAATCGCATTCATTTTTTATAGTAACAATTTCATTTTCTTTTGGTGTTTTGAAAGGTGACCACCAACGACAAGTACAAAGTTTGAATGCATCTTTTGTGTATTCTACAGGTGAATTCAATATGGGATACAAAAAAAATCTAGAAAAACAAATTGTTTCTTACTTAATTAGTTACTCGTACTTTCTTATGTTTGTTACGCAAATAGAAAATATTTTTAAAAATATTTGTATATATTTAATACAAAATAATGAGAACGAATAGGATAAGGGGGTGGGATAAGAAACAAATTATGAAGTTTTTATTAAAAATAAAATATTTGGGAGTAAATAATAAATAAAAAATATCCCTTTTGTGGGTGGGTGCATGGGGGAGGGGGGGCTAGTCGGACGTGGTGGTGGGGTAAAAAAATTAAAAAATTTTAAAAAAATTAGTTCGGTAAAGGGTCTGGTAAGTGATGGGAGAGGGGTAGGAGTGGGTGAGGATGGGGTAAGAAAATGTTTTGAATTTTTTTAAAATAATAAATTTTAAAAAAAAAATTGGTGTGGGGCTTTGGTAAGGGGTGGGGTCGAGTTTAAGGTAGGGGTGGGATAAGAAAAAAATTTATAATTTCTTAAAAAATAAATTTTAAAAATATTTTTTTTGCGGCAGAGGGAGGGGTGACTCTTGGGGTGGGGGAGGGGAAGGAGGTGGAGTTAAAAAACTATAGGCTAAAAGATAAAATAGAATTATATAATACTCCAATAAGAGCATAATTGGAAAAAAAAAATACGCAAACATGGAACATCACCAAATCGATGGTTGCATAATGTGAGAGTTTTCATGGTTATCGAACCATGAAATTAAATCATACCATACATTTTAAGAAGGCATAATGCATAAACAAGATCTTTAACTTGACACCAAATTATAATTATGACATTTAACTTTGTCAGTGCACAAGTAGGCCCTTTAACTATATAAAAGTTGAACAAAAACACTCCAATTCTGCCACTTACATGCATGAAACTCAACCGCTCCAACGTGGATTAATAATCCATTCAGATGTTGCCGCCTAATAAAAAGACACATTATAAGTATGACCTTTAAATTTGTCTGTGCACAAATAGGCCCTTTAAGTATCCAAAAGTTGAACAAAAAGACACTCCAATTTTAAATCTGGCGCGTGTGGTTTTGAGTGTATACACGCATTTTGCTACGTAGGATTAGAGTGTTTTTTGTTCAGTTTTTGTATAGTTAAAGGGCCTACTTGTGCATTGGTAAAGTTAAAGGTCATAGCTATAATTTGGTGTCAAGTTAAAGGTTTTATTTATGTATTATGCCTATTTAGAAACAATCCAAACAAGCATGGTTATCTTAGTAACCATACCACATTATACCATGAAAGACGTCCATTCAAACAATGTGTAAGTGGGGCTAAGGAGCGGAAGGAAGTTCATCCAAGCTTGGTTCGCTGAAAAAGTGCATATAAAAAAAATGCCATTTCTTATATGTATGTATATTAGAAGTGACTTTGCTAATAAAAAACGAGCATTAAGTTAAATAGACTATCGGCCTGATCTGATCATGGTTTGCTGAGAAGGTGCATATATAACAAGATCATTTTTGTTTATGTATGTATATTAGATGTTGAATTCCCTAGGCTTCATTGCACAGTTACATTTGTTGTTTTCTGAATTTCTTCGATAGATAATTTGCCTCTACCACTTACTGTCAACGCTATAATTTGTGTTACAAAATCACGCTACCCAAGAAATATCTACATGTTTATCCTCTTTAAAATGTGTAATAAAATAGGTTATCTATCACAACAGATAATTATGATATGATGGTGCAAAAATTATTTTCTTTGAGGATATATGTAGTTTAAACTTTTTAAAAATAGATATTGAGACAACATTTTATTTTGTAGATTTTCAGAAGTCGCTCATTTGAAGACTGTAAGTTGGCTTGATATCCGAGGCACGATTGGAACACAAATGTTGTCAGAAAGAACCAAATATGTTGTTTATATAGTGTTCAAATTGGTAGAGGGACATGAAGGACTAGAAATTGCTAATTCATTTGTTAGATTTGTGAATCGCGTGAGAGACCAAGAGTCTGAGGAACGAGCTAGCATCGAGAGTCTGGTCGAAAAAAAGGTTAGGAGACGCAAACACACTGTAAAACGTCCATGAAAAAATTCGATGAATGGATGGAAATAGAATTGGGGAACTTTTTCAATGATTTAGTAGAAGATGAAGATATTGTAGTGCGATTAATGGAGATTACGCGGCTTCTTGGAAAAGGTAACCTTATTGTTCAAGGAAATGAGTTTAGGCCAGAATGAAGAAGACATTGTACAATCCTATAATATAGCTTATGTGTTTTCTTGATAATCAATGATGCATGTGTTATGGCTACATGGTCATGTTCTTGTTGATTTTTAGATGCACTGACTTATATGTGTGAAACCATGGTGAGTTTTGCTAATTACGTTAAAAATAAATGTGATACGTAGACCTTAGATCACGTGAAAGGACTTTGTTTCATAAGATCTACATAATATAGGTAAGATCTACATACTATAGGAGCGAAGTTGAAAAGCGAAGAATAAATTGAGCACATAGTAAAAGTAAAACAAAGAGATGGTTTGATCATGTTCTACATTGACCTCTAGATACTTACTGATCAGTTCGGTAAAATCTTATCAACATTGATGTTTTCACCAAATTGACTAATTTATCATGGTTATATCATAAATTAATTAAGTTTTTATCGTATGAAAACATAGTGAATGGAGATGTTTTCAGGACACGAGGTAGACATAAAATCACAAGGGACTAATCTCGATAGACCTATAATTCCACATGCAAACCTTCTGAAAATCAAGGCACAAAGAAAGAAAAAATTTACATAAGTTATAGTAGTTATTTGAGACTTAATATCACGTTCAGCCATATTAGTACATTTACTGATGTCAAACGCTTTCTAGTAGTCTTTTAGTCCAATCACACATTTATACGCCAAAATGTTTTATATTGGTCGCGACAGACTTATTTGAAGTTTGAATAAGTTCGACTCTTTATTAGTTAATCTACAAATGGAAAAAGAGTATAAAAGAGTCAAACTTAGTTGAGAAAATTGAAGGAAAGGTGTCATTTAAGTCTTGAATGAAGGATTGGTACATTGACTAACTTAAAGGGTCAAACATAATTAGGAAACTTGATTACGTTAATTGTGAACTCGATTAATATTTTCAAAACGTTCTAATATTTTCAACAATACAAATCAATTCGCACCCCTCTCCTCTCCAAATCAATTGTCTCTCCTCTCTCTCGAGACAGTTTCTCCCAACCAACAGTTTTGCAATTTTTTTCTTTCAATTCCCGACGACTTCAACCTCCGGCGATAAATAGTTGGGCTTCGAGTTCCTTTTCGACTTTCAACCATCAATTGATGTGACATTCTTACTCTCCGGCCACAATAGCTTCGAATTCTTCATCGTCCCTTTTATTCTTTCACAGGTAAAAAATTGTGGCCTTTTTAGTTTTGAAGAAAACGAGGAACTTGAGCTAACTTCTCTTCTAGTATTGGTTAACAATTTAATATTAGTTGCTTTAATTTGAAATGCTATCCGAATAAAACCCTAATTTCTGGTACTTCTTCTTTTCTCTTTTCGGATTGAATTATGATTTTTTGTTGTTTGTTACATTTTTTTTTTTTTTTGAAGTTTGATTTTTGTTGTTTGTGTTTATACAAACAAAACAACTATGTTGGTGTTTTTCGTGTTGTGCCCATTGTTGGATTGATTTGTTCTTATTCTTGGTAAAAATGGTGATATTGTTGTTGTTCTATTGAACAAAATCATGCTACTATTTTTTTCTACAATAGATTAACCATCTGTTGCAACAGATTAACCATCTGATACAACAGATTAATCATCTAATGCAACAGATGGAACAGATGCAACAGACTAACCAACTGATGCAACAGATTAAGCATATGATGCAACAGATTAACCATCTAATGCAACAAAGGAACCATCGGATTAAAAATCTAATGCAACAAATTAATAATATGATGTAACATATTAACGATCTAATGCAAGAGGCTAACCATATATTTCAAAAAACTAACCATCTGGTGCAATAGATTTACTATCTAATGCAACATAGTAACCATCAGATTAAAAATCTGATGCAATAGATTAACCATCTGATGCAACGAAGGAACCATCAGATAAAAATCTGATGCAGCAGATTAATCATATGATGCGACAAATGAACCTTCTATTGGATAAATTCCTATCAACTATTCAAATAGGACATGTCCAAGACTTGATTTTTCCAACTAATCATTCATCTATCACGATAAAAGACCTTTTTTCGGAAGAAATCTAAATAATATTGACCGTTGATAACTGTTCTAATAAATCACTTATATGTTGCAATTGATGTGTGATCTGTTGCACAAACCATTCATTTGTCTCAACAGATGGGTGATATTTTTATTGCAATAGATTACTCATCCATTGCAACAGGTTAATTAACTGTTCTAATAAATCATTCGTATGTTGCAACAGATGTATGATCTGTTTCACAAACCATTCATTTGTCTCCATAGATGAGTGATATGTTTTGTATTATTACAACAGATTACTTGTCCATTGCAACAGGTTAGTTATCTGGTGCAACAGATAACCTACCTGGTGTAATAGATGTGTGATCGGTTGAAACTGTTATTTTATTATTTTACATATTAGATTTACTATTATCCTTTTTTAACGATGCATTAATCAACTATAATCTATTTTATGTTCCTATTAATTTTAGATAATATGGCTCCCAAAAGAACAGAAACCAAATGAAGTCCAAGTAAATGAACAAGTGAAGCATCTAGGCTACATCTACCGCTCTATGAGCTTGTTTTACAAGTGTTATCTCAATCATGAGCAGAATATGATGAATACGGGGAGGAGGAATATTTCAAAAGAGATGATCCAAATGCTAATTTCCCTTCCACCGAAGAGTTGTTCAAAACCTTCAGCATTGATCATTATCCTATGAGAATACAGTGCAATGGTGCCACAGATTTAACGGGTTATTTTGTAGTTAAGTCAGCCATGGAAAAATCTTTCGATGCCTTCAGAAAAATACTTCAAGAATAAAAATTGGATGCTTATTTTAGCGATAGCTGCTTTGGGCAATAGCTTGATTTATCAGAGGACAACAGTGCTCGTTTCCAAATAAAAAAGGTGTATGATCTTCTCAAGCGTAGGTTTATATATGAAAATAAAGATAACATAGATGAAGTGTGGATAAATTAATGTGACATACCTTTTTATTTTAGTTAGAAGGAGTTTGTCATAGTTACTGGACTAAAATATTATCCTCCTTCTCCTTCTCAAGTTATACCTATTTGTAACACCCCAAATTCTAAACCTCGGATGCTACACGGTGATTATGTCCCCAAAGAGCCACAAGCTAACCCATGACTGATATCTATAACTGAGCACTTGATAATATACTATAAAATCTGGAAAAGTAGTGGAAAACTTTCCATAAGGTTCAATACTAAAATAAAACTGAATAAAGTATAACAATACCGAAACTAAAATAATTGTCTGAAAGTACTCTAGTCTGAAAAAGCCTCTAAACTGTCTGAATAAGGAGTTGATGGGACAATCCCCCAACTAACTCCATCTACTGAAATACTAAATCTAATGCAATAATAAAATAAGGAACATCCTTGAATGATGAGGACTCACTGCTAAGTCTACTGCTACTGGCTGAATCTAAACTGCTAATGGTGCTCGGAATCCCATGATTCTAAACCTATAGTATAAGACACCATAGCGCAAGATAAAATTTTGCGTCAATACATGAGAATGTACTGGTATACTAGATGAGGTAAGGCTGAATTCAAGGGTTCAAATGCATGAACTATAACTAACTACGTAACGTGAACATAACTAAGTAAGAATGCAGACATGAGTGCATAAACTATAATTAAAATCTTAGTATCACTGTATACTAAGTTCTAATAACTAGATTTCTGATAACTAAGTCTACGGATACTGATATCTGATTGACTGAAGCTGATATCACGCATATCTAGCGGGTGATCTCTGAATCTACCGATAATGAAAATGATTGACTAAATCTGAGATCAAGCCTATCTAGCGGGTGATCTTTGAATTTATAGAACTATCTAAGTTCTTTACTAAGCTGAGTGACTGTGTCTAACAGTCCTAATTTCCGTAATACTGATTTAAGTTCTATTCTGAAGACTGAGACTAAAACTGTGGGAGGTAGTCATCTAACTGACATGCCCCTTTCTGAACTAATTGGGGTCCAACCTATAACCTCAGTTGGAAGGATGTCAGTACTGTTCCACGGGTAAAAACTTATATAGAGTCAGTCCTAATCTAATGGGTGACCCCTGAGATCAGTCCTAAACTAGTGGGTGATCTCTGAGTATGTCAGTCCTATCTAACAGGTGACATTTTATTCCTATGTTGGCTACGTAGTTCTGAAACTTAGGGATTTCTTCTAGGGACCTAGTTCTCACTAATGGGTGCGCCCCCATCCCTAGGCTCGCTCGGTGCTGAATCCTAATCCCAGCTGAAAGACACTAAAGACTGATTTCCTAGTTTATACTAGGGCTGACTAAGCTGTTACTGATCGTACTATTTAACTGAACTGAACTGAGTTACTAGGTTATCCTAAGTTCTGTAACTGACCGAGTTCTACTGATTGTGGCATGACTGAGATTATCTTAAAAATGACACTGGCTCTAGGTACATATCTAAATTATCAGGTATTAAATACCCCAAGGACTCGATAGTATGGATAATATAAAGCATGACAATGGTCTATCATTCACAATACAATCAATGAGGCATTTCATCTAGCACTTTAAAGTTATAAACTTGCAAATGTATAGAGAAGCATATTAGTGTCTCATGATTCATTCAATAAGGTCTTTCATCAAATACTTGGCATGCATTAACTTATAAATAATTGGAGATTTCTTGTCAACATGCTATAATGACTTTATCTCATTCACATAGGCCTTTTATCAAACATATGGGGAGCATGCTCTGGTCATACAACAATCAATACATCTAAATCATCATGGCTACTAGGATTATCAACTCACTTGTAAATTTAAGGGTTTATCATGAACATTATGTAAGTCATCACTTATTAGGATCAAATCTTGAAACTTGTAATCTAAGACATGAATCAACACCCAACAACAATATGAACATGAATATCAATTCACATAATTTATGAAAACTCATAAATATATAATCTTTGAATTTAGAAAAAGGATTTTTGAACTTCATGGGTGGAAGGGACCTATGAATCAACATCTAACATACCTTAATACTTGACTTTAAGAAGATTGATGGTGAAATTCTTGAGTTTCGAGTTTTGAACTAAGAACCCTAATGCTTATTCTTGAGAGAATTTAAAAGACAATAAGTGTACTTTGGTGAATAATGGTTGAATCTCATGTTTTAGGGCTATATAGGGATGGGAAAAAAACTGAAATAACCCTAGGGTCGCAACTGTTTTAATGACTAAAAATTGGATACCGATGCACTGGTCGACGTACAGCGTCATTGGCACCGATGTGATAGCCAACATGTCGTATTGACATCGTGTTGGTTTACTGGAAATTACTTTAAGATGAGGAACATTTTATCTATCAATGCGATGGACGACACGATGCACCAACATCGCGTCGACTCATTGTTATGAAGAACTTGGCCTAGACGAGGTCCGAAAAATCCAAAACTCGTTCAAAAATCCCTATTGACATCCTTGATCATGAATTAACTAATATATAGACATTTAAAGGACTTTAACGTCGCTAAATGAGATTGCTAACTTTAGAAGGATAAAAATAAACTAAGTCTAAAAACTTAGCTAGAATTTTCTAAGTTTGGGACCCCTTGGTAAGCATTAATGGACTGAATTAAGCTTAGGATTTTAAGGGGTCTTACACTATTCTAACCAAAAAAAATACCTCTCATACCCAAAAAACGCAAAGGCAAGTCGAGTGATCGTGATGACCAGGTGTCCATTATTAATCCAAGCTTCAAAAACAAAAATTTGATAAAACCGTTGAAAGGTCAAAGAATTTCAAAAAAGCACAAGCAATCATTGTGCTTGGTTTGGTTTGTACATAATATTCTTTGGGTGAGAGACGTTATCAACAACATAAGTGTTGGTTTAATAAAGCTCTCCAGAGATATTGAGGCATTTAACAGCTATCCTTGGGGTAATGAAAGCTTCAAAATGACTGTCAAATATTTGTTGACTCCGTTAATGCCAAAGACAGTCAACTTATATGGCTTTCCATGAGCTTACATGGTAATGTTTCTTTTATTATGATGTGATTCTTTTTTTAATTCAATAATGATTTTAATTTATTGGTATTATTTTATAGGTTTGGGTGTTTAAAGTTATTCCTTATTTGAGACAACAAGTGAACTACCAGGAAAAAGTTTTCTGTCAAGAATATTGAGATGGTTGTCGGCAAAAACTGATAAAACTGTAAAATTTCTAGATCTCTTCTATACCCAAAAGGATGTAGTAAGTATAATTATAATTAAATTTTTATTTTAATTAATGATTCTTTTGATTGATCTAATATTTATTCTAATATATGAAATGATTTATGTTAGATTGTGCATCCATCGCTTGTTTCGACCAATCGAGAATTGAAGTTGCCATTTTTTCTTACTTTACAGTCTATGCAAACTTTATCGAACCCTAAGGTTATTGACAGAATAAAAATGGAATTGTTTAGAGCAACAGTCATCACAAGACAAATAATTTTGGATGGTGGGCTTGTTGTTGTTGATGGTCTTAGTGGTGATGGAGTTGTTGGTGGTGGTAGTGGTTCTATTGTTGGTGCTAATGGTGCTCCTCTTATAGTTTTTAAAATAAATTATTGTGAGTATGATCATACTTGTTATACAGATTTTGCCTCTATTAACAAATGTTCTGCATGCAAATGTCAAAATTGCAAGGCGAAACATGATGTAGCGATTAATGCTATTAATGCATTAAATGCTTCTGTAAAGGAATTGAAATCTAATAGAGGTGCTATTCCATTAAAGAGGATTTTATATCCATCCACTCCATTTGAAATTAAGGCGACGAGGAGAAGAAAAGTAATTTTCAAGGCATTATCAAGAATCTAAAAAAGCAAAATTGCAACTCCTTTGTCCGTGTGGTGCACTATCAAGCAATGTACAATGGCCAAAGGAGAGAAGCATGAGCTAAAGAAGGTGAATATATATCGTCTGTTCCAACTAAAAAATATACACATATCTGTTTCAACAGATAACACATCTGCTGAAAATTATTAAATTGATATATACATCTGTTATAACAGTCGACAAACCTATTGCATCAGATACAGAACCTGTTACGACATATGTCTCGTCTATTTTAGAAAATCAAATAGCTCTATATGCCGCTTTTATTTGTACCAAAAGATGACCTATTTGCTACAATGAATGGGTCGTCTATTGGGACAAATTAAATTAAGACTTTTTACCATTTCAGTTTTTCCAAACAGATGAGTCATATGTTGCAACAGATAGATCATCCATTGAAAATTATCATACAGGTCTTCCTCATGTTATAATTTATCCCAACAGTTGATTGATCTATTGCAACAGAAATATAATCTATTTGGGACAATTTAAAATAGGAGGAAGACCTATTTGATTTGCTAAAACAGATGAGTTATCCATTTTTATTTTTTTTGTATCTCAGTGATTTGCACTGACCAATTCTGGATTTTTGGGTGGATGTCACTATAGAAGTTACTGTTGAACAACTTTGACAATATTCTCCTCTTTTTTATGGAAATACGAAGGACAGAAAGGGCAGAAATTGTATGCAAGCGACATAAAAGATCTACGACAACCAAAGCCGAATTTCATAAAAATGGATAAAGAATAACTTGTCCATATTGGGTAGATATTTATAGCTTGAGTATGTCAAAGTAATAACCTAACCCCTTCTTAGGAATTCTTTACATCAAAACTTAAATTGTTGATGTATTTGTTGAGATCTGCATCCTTAACAATTTTTTTACATTTCATTTATTTGTTGATTTATTTCATGTAATTTCAGAAGGCTTTGATTTATTTTATTTTATTTATGAATTTTATTTTATTCTTAGATTTGAACTTATTAATTGAAATAGAATACAGATTCAAATATTACAATAGATAAGGTATTTGTTGAATTAGATGACATATCTATTGGAGAATATCAAATAGATTTAGACATATATTTCAATATGTAGGTAATCTATTAGAAATTATCAAACAGATCTTCCCATTGTTGCAACAGATAGACTTAGATAGAAACATCGACATAATGCAATAGATGACCAACCTATTGCAACAGATAAACTATCTGACAAAACAGGTAGAATATTTATTATAACAGATGGACAATCTGTTGCATTATAATCAATTCAAATTTCATTAGACATAAGAAATTGTCTCTACATGTAAAGTGAAGTGACTTGAAATGAAAAAGGTGGAACCTATCGACAGACAGCTAAAGTTGTAGCGATCTTTCACGCTGGTACCTCAAGTAGACAGTGTTCATTTTAAACAACTAAAATAAAATAGATATCAAATGTGTCAGTTTGGTTATTTTTCCCCACTGTCTTCTATATTCATATTCTTCCTAAAATTTAACCCTAGATTCCCAAATCTTCTTATTCATCATCTTTTTTTCCTCTATCCAAATTCTTCAAATTATTTATATTTGGTTTTCTGCATACTATTTTATTTTTTCCAACTGAACTTGACAATATCGAGCTCATCTTCCACTGTTTTTTGTGACAAAGATTTTTGATATTGTAAGTGTGGTCATAAAGCTTTATTGAAAACTTCTTGGACTCAACAAAATCCAAGTCGTAGGTTTTTTACTTCTAAGATTTCAAAGATAATATTTTTTTATTTAAGTATTTGATTAATTATGGACTTGTAATTGTTTTGTAATTGTGGTCTTATTTTTATAGAAGTTGGGTGGATGTGATTACTTTGATTGGTATAAAGAATGAAACCCTTCACAAGTAAATCGTGTAATCTGGGGTTTATTGAAGAAATTCAAGGCTTTCGAAGAGAAACAAAATCGTGCAAGAAGATAATACATTATTGGTGTTATTACTACTGGTTTGATGTTGTTGGATACATGGATATTCTAGCCTAATTGCTGAAATTTTCATGGTGGTGTATTTGTATTTGGTACTGGTTTGGTGTTATTGAGCACATGGATATTCAAGCATAATTGTTAGAAAATATTAAACAGATTTAGACATATGTTGCCACATGTAGGTCATCTGTTGGAAATTATCAAACAGGTCTTCCTACTGTTACAACAGATAAGACTTAGATAGAAACATCGGCATAATGCAATAGATGACCAATCTATTGCAATAGATAAACTATCTGTCAGAACAGATAGAATATATTTTATAATAGATGGACAATCTGTTGCATTGTAAAAAATTGAACTTTCATCAGACAAAAAAATTACCACTAAATGTATGTAAAGTATATAAAGTGAAGTGACTTGAAATAAAAAAAAATTATTATTTCACAGGCTCTTCTTTAGGCACAGGCTCCAAGCGTCCAGTTAGTACCCCATAAGCCCAGAGCTATTACATGTTTGCCACGGTGTTATCATATAAAAAGGTCATTGGCTCAGCCATTTCTGTGCTCATCATCAAACATTCGATGTCTTCAAGAGCATGCGACCCGCAGCGGCAGTGGTTTCATTTCTTGGAAGGTCCATATTCTTGTTTCAACCTTCAAAATCCCATGGTTATTTCATAAACACTTTCGTTGGCCAATAATTCATCAGCTTACTCTACCTCAAAAAGATGGGGAATAACTCCAACAGTGGTTGTATGTGGGTAAAAAAAATGGTCTCATTCAAGGTAGGTAAGTTGCAGTCATAAAACTTGATCTTTTCTTTCTTGAGTAGTATCTCAACAGCCCGATAATGTATGTAGTCCACGTGCATGACTCCAATAATCCTCTTTTCCTCGATCCAGCTCTTACCATATGGATTTGGCCTCTCCCCTCTAACATATTTTATCATTTCGTCATCCCATTATAACCCAGAAAGTTATTAATCCAATCCCGTGCCACCGGGAGTTGGTGCTAGCTTACTAAGATAATAGTACCTATCCTTAAGATTCTGGTAGAAGTCAAGGTCCATTATCCTATCGGCAGCATCATAAGATTTCAGGTATGCTAATTGCCAGTAAGACCCCGTAAAAGTCCTAGTCTAATTCAGTCCTATATAGCATGTAAAAAAGGGGTTCCAGACTTAGAAATTTTAGCTAAGTATTTATACTTAGAATTATTTTTTGTCCTTCATAAGTTGATGATCTTATTTTTTATCTTGACGGCCTTAGAATGTTGATTTTTAAGTTGATGCATGATCAGGGATGTCAATAGGTGTTCTCGGACGAGTTTTGGATTTTTCAGACGTCGTTTGAGGCATGTTTGGAGGACAAAAATAGTGGGTCAACGCGATCTCAATGCAACGCATTGATGATTACATTGCTAAAATACTGAACCAACGCAAACTCGGTGTGGCATGTTGCCAATCGAATCGACACCATTGATGCGGCGCATCGGTCTGTGCATCATTGGGTGAATTTTTCTGTAATTAAATCCACACACAAAGGGGTATTTAAGTCAATTTTTCCATTTTTATTCATCCCTAAAATACAAAATTAAGCTATTCTAAGGGCAAAATCACTTTCTCTCAAGTCCTCTCAAGAACAAAACCCTAGGTCATTCAATTTCAAGTGCAAGCTTCAAGAACACACCAATGATTTTCACGAATTTAATTACCAGGGTATGTTAGGTGTTCAGCCTTGGATTTCCTTCCACCCTTGAAGTTCAAGAACTCTTTTTACACTACAAGTTTATTAATTTCATGATTTACATGTTTGAATTAGATTGTGTTCATGTATGTATTGATGTTTGGTTATCAAATCAATATTCATTACAAATTTCAAGTGAATTAATTAGAATGTATGCAGAATTATGTGATTCTTATGTTAAACCCTTGAATTTGCAATTTGAATATTGTAGACATGATGTTTATATCTTGATGGTTTCTATGTGCACTAATTATGCTCCCCGGCTGTTTGGTAGAATGCCTATGGAAATTGAAGAGTGAATTCATGACATGTTATTATGTGGTTCCATTCATGTACAAGTTCATGTCTCTTAAGTGTTCGACAAAATATCTAAATGAATGCATGATGAATAAGTAATTAATGTAATGCTTTCAAGATTTTGCCATAATTTACTATTGATGCTATTGAGTCATGGGGGTATTCAATACCCAAAAATCTAGATGTTTACCTAGAATTATAGTAGCTACAGTATAGTCTAAGTAACATTATGAACAGTAGTACCCAATCAGTTACAGAACTCAGTGAACTCCTATCCAGTTCAGTCAGTTAACATAATTAGTAACAGCAGTCAAGCCTAGTGAAATCTAGTAATCAGTTCAGTGTCTATCCAGTTGGGAGTAGGATTCAGCACCGAGTGAACCTAGGGATAGGGGCTCACCTGCTATTTGAGGGTGTGATCTTTAGTAACAGCCCCTTAGTTCTAGAACTACGTAGCTAGTATAGGCTAAATATATCAACCTGCCAGTTGAGGGTTAAAAAAAATGTTCACCAGCCAGTTAAGGGTAACACATATGTCACCTGCTATATGAGGGTGATTGTTTAGTGGATCCACATAGCTATTGTTAGTACCCATGGCACGGTGTTGACACCCTTCTAACTGGGGTCACGGGTTAGACCCTAACTCAGTTTATAATTGGGGTATATCAGTTTGATGAACACTCTCACAGTTACAATTTTAGTTTTAGACTCAGTATAGAACGCAGTTCAGTTCTACAGAATTAGGACTATCAGAAACAGTCACCCAGTTTTTAGTAATATAGTTATCAGTAATCTCAGATATCAGACACTCAATTATCAGTATTCAGTATTTAGTTCCAGTATGATCTAAGTTACAGTATATATATATATATATATATATATACACACACAGTCTTGCATAATCAATATTTCCAGCAGTTATAGTTTTTCACGTACTCTCATTCAGTTATATACAGATTATTCAGTTGATTATTGTTCATACATACGAACCCATATATATTAGCCTACCTCACTTAGCATACCATTACATTCAAAGTACTTACACATACTCTTTTTTTTGCGTTGTGATGTCTTATATCATAGGTTTGGATGCATAAGCTCCTAACCGCACTTCGCCTAATTTAGTTAGCAATAACAAATTTAGTAGTGAGTCCTCATCCATCGAGGATATTGTTTATTTTAGTATTATAGTAGATCTAGTATTTTATTAGTCGGAGTTATTTGGGGGCTTTCCCCATCAACTCCATATTTAGACAGTTCAGTAGAGGATTTTCAGACTAGACTAGTTCAGACCGTACTCAATTTTTAGA
Organism: Capsicum annuum; assembly: GCF_002878395.1. NCBI lineage: Eukaryota > Viridiplantae > Streptophyta > Magnoliopsida > Solanales > Solanaceae > Capsicum > Capsicum annuum. The sequence goes on along the minus strand of NC_061122.1, from coordinate 211,781,004 downwards.
TGTTATTATCAGTTGCTATATTTATCAATATTCAGATTATGAACCTTATGGCATTTCAGCCTAACTTTTGCATTATTTTAGTATTATTATTCAGTGCTCGGAGAAGGTACTAGTCATGGGTTAGCTTATGGTCCTTCGGGGTCGTAAGCACCATGTGGCGTCCAGGGTGCAAACTCGGGGCGTTACATTGCCTACCCTTTTTGAGGAAGAGAATTTCTTCAACATATTGTGATATAAGAAGTCAATTTTTAAATAGGTTAGTAATTGTAAAGAAAGAAAACATAGTGGAAAGATACAACAAATGGTCCATCTATTGCAAAGGGTACTCTGAATCTGTTCACACACTACCCATCTAATTTAATTTATGCAAGAGATGGGTAATAAGTTGCAATAGAACCACCAAAAGTTACACCAGAATACACATCTATTGAAACAGATGACACATCTGTTGCATAACTTATTCTTCTTCATGGAGTAGATTATAAGGCTAGGTTAGGAAAATTAAACTTACCCTATCCACATACTGCGTACGCATATCTGTCATACTTTTGAAGTCTTAGGTGAAAAAGGTATGGATGGGTTAGTCTTGTACGCCTTTCTTGGCATTCTTGGCCCATCGCAGATCTCTCTTCTCTTTGGCGCCAAGTTCCATGTATATCTCCACCTTCTTGAATGGCCCCTGAACTTCAACAACACTTAAAGAGGGAGGAGTTGTAATTTTTTTGGATTTTCAATTAAAGAATACTTGGCTAATTGCTCTTTTCTTCCTCCCAACCACCATAGGAGAGTATGGCTCCCTCATCTTCTTGGATGGTATGACACTCCTATTAGATTCAATTCCTTAAAAACTTTAGCAATAGCCTCTACTTTTTCAAAGAGTTTAACCTGGTTGTCCTGGTTGTCTTTGCACTCTTCATTTTACAATGAGAACATAAATATGAAGAGGGATGAGAGGGACCAGTGTAAGGGTGAGAGAGACCTGTGTAAGGGTGATAGGAGTGTTTTCAAACATATTTATTTTTTCTTGAGCATCAATATGCTCAACATCATGACTGGCAACAACATCAGCATTCCTACCACCAAAATCAATAACTCCACTAGAAACACCCCCAGAAAAAGCACCCGGATTGGTTGTAGCAGGTTGGTCATAAAGAGCCTCAACATTAGCTGACCTTTCCTAACTGCTCTTCTTATGGATGTTGCTCTATCCAATTCTTTCTTCATTAACTCCACCGTTGGGTCTTCCATTGTATCAACAAGACCTAGAGTAATAAAAGAAGTCATCCCCAACTCCTGCTCAGTGGGCACGATAATACAAGTCAAATGGTCACCTTAATTTTTGAAGACATGATTGGATGTCATCATTTAAAGGCTCAATACTTGTTCACCCCAAGGGCACAAGAATATACAAGGAATTAAGACCCGTTCTGAGCACAAGCAAGGCCGTGTATGGAAGATTGTTTGGAGCATCAAAACTTGAGGACTCGCAGTTTTTGACAACACTTAATGGGTCATGATTTGGTCATCTTCATTAAGGGTATTTTTGTCACTTTATTGGGTCCAAATGCACTCCATGTCCACCCCACCTTTTAAGGGCATTGTTGTCATTTTGATTTGTCTTGTAATAGAATATAAATAGACCATTTTAGGTATTTTTCTCATTAGTTGTTTATTGATGGAAGGCAAACTCTCTCTCTAGTGTGAGGAGTGTAATACCCCTTAGTTGTAGGGCTTGGAAAAGCCACCAATCCATAACTAGGGCTGCCAAAGTATGGATATCACTTGTGTTGCATCGCTGGCTTGATACATTGGTGATTAGGGAGGTAAAGTCCCTCTTTTTTCAACGTAAGAGTTTGGTGTTAACATTCATTAATCTTAGGGTCCTTACATGTGGTTAGGGTTCTTAGATTCTTGAATATTATATGTCAAACTATCTATCCATCTCTTTTGTTAACATTGTATTGTTGTTGGTTTTTTAAGTCTAGTGAAGCTGTGTGGGGCTATTTCAGTTCACTAACATTGTTGTTCTTGTGTTCATCTCTTTTCTTGCTCAAAAGTAAATCTAAAGTCTTGTGAAGCCGTGAGTGGCCTATTTTGATTCACTAGCACCTTGTTGTTCAGCTTGTTGCTCTTTTGTTGGCTTGAATCTCTTGTACAGACTTAGTATTGTATCATTTGGTATCAGAGTCATCTTTGATTTTGTTCTAACAATATCAATCTTAGGCTTGAGAGTTGAAAAAATAATATAAAAAAAAAAGTTTAAAAACTGGAAAAAAAATTCCAGAAAAGGAGTAATCTACCCGTTCTTGTTGTTCTTGGCCAAGAAAGTTGTTGTTCTTGTTGTTGTCTTGGCTGAGACATGATTCTTTGTGACTAGATCTTGTAGTCTTTTGTTGTTTAGAGTGTTTCTAGTGTTGGTTTCTTTCTCACCAATACTAAAAACTATCCAAATCTAAGCTTCAACTTGAACTTACTAATGTTGTTAATGTGAACAAAGTGTGGCTGATTTGATGTTGTTGTCATTCTAAGCCTTGACCGTGTTGAAGGCCTTGTTGTTATGGAGTTGGGCACTGGAATTTGTTGTTGTTCTTGGAGAATATTGTTGTTGTTCTTGGTGTTGTTATTGTGTTCGTGTTGTTCTTTACCCTTTACATCTTTTGTTAAAACAAAAAGTGAACATTAGATCCACAAAAGGTGAAAGACCATGTTGTAGTACTTGTTGGTGAAAGACTTGATCACATCACTCAAAAGACTTGACAACCACTTTTCACCTACTTTCCTTGATTTAAGGACCTTGTTTCAAGGAGAAAGTACCAAGAAGGTCAACTCTTGTTTTGAACTTGAAAATGAAGCTCCAAGACCAAATTTCCCTCCATTAACCAAATCCACCATTTCCAAATTGTAGATTGGTCAAGACTTGAAATTGGAGAGTAAAATTTTGACAAAATCGAGGCCAATAGTGGACTTCTACATCACTAAATTACCATTCACGCAACATTTTGAGTTCAACTTTTAGATTTCTTAGTTTCATTTTATTGTTTCTTAGTTTCGTTTGTTGGTTTGAACACTAATTGATGACCTAGTACTCTCCTACTAGCTTATTAGTTAGTTTTTGTGCCCGTTTGTTTGTGTTAGCGTTATTTTGTACTTTTTTTGTTTTTGAATCATAGAATTTCTTGGTTCAAGTTCAAACATTATTTCCTAAAGTCTTCAAACAAAGAATCCATTCCGACTAAGGAGTAGACTCACCCCTTGACTCAACACGAACTACAAGCTGACTTGCAATATTTGTGAATCCAAGTGTGAAATGATCAAGTGTCTGAGAGTGTGGTGAGGTTGTCTCGAACTAACTTGTGTTTTATTTTGTAGACTTGTTCTTTTCTTTTCTTTTTTTAGGTACAATTACGATGAAACCCTCGGCTGGAAGTGCTATTTTGGCTAAACTTGAAGCCATTACCCGTCAATGGGAAGTGATAAATAAAAGGTGGATCATATGGGAGTTCCAAGGGATCAAGTGGGCTACCCTTACACATGTCAAGATGAAGACCGTAGCTCATGTCAGCTACGAGGTAAAGATATTATCCCCTACACTCATATGAACGTAGTTGCAGTTTTACCTAGTGTAGAAGTGCATGAGTATTCATTTTGTGATACTCTTGATATTGTTAGGTCACATGAGGACCAAACTCTTGTTGTAGGTACACAAGCAGTAGTTGATCCTTTAGATGACGAAATTGATTCTCCTCGTGAGAATGATTTGTGTCCATCTGGTGCTAGCACTTACAACTTGAATAAGGTTCCATTACCAAGTTATGAGCGTATTAAAACACTAGTTGACCCTTGTGAAAAACAAGGTGAGTCTACGTTGGTATGTGAATTGCTAATAACTAGTAAGGGTGGGCAAAATGATCAACCGGGCATAGATGATCTTGATTTACTTGAATATTTAGAAAACCTGAGTTGTGATTGTGTTTGTGAAGATGATTTTGATTGTGGTCCTTTGGCTTCCCGTTATGATTTGTACATATGTGAGGATAACTCTTGTGAAAGAGAAGGTGATATAAGCTTAGAAATGGCATCTACTTCGTCTTTATGTGTTTCTTATGTTGGGCATATTCCTAGTGGAAATTTTGAAACTAGTAGTAAGTGCATACATGGAAACCCTTTATTTGAAGTTGACTTATGGTACAACTTTCTCAACCCTCTTTTAGTTCATGATATTTTCAATAGTGATAAAGAGGGCTTGCTTAATTTCGAGGATGATACTCTAGGGAAAAGTGAGAGTGGCCGAGACCTAAGCCCTTGGTTACGTCTCCCATTCGATCCCGATAACTTCTTAGGATGTTGGATGGATAATCCTTTTCAAGAAGGGAAGCACGATACAAGTCAAATTTCCACCTTAATTTTTAAAGACATGATTGGAGGTCATCATTTAAAGGCTCAAGACTTGGTCACCCTGAGGGCACAAGAATATGCAAGTAATTAAGACCCATTTTGAGCACAAGCAAGGTCGTGTATGGAATATTGTTTGGAGCATCGAAGACTTGAGGACTCACGTTTTTGGAAAAAACTTAATAGGTCATGATTTGTTCATCTTCATTAAGGGTATTTTTGTCACTTCATTGGGTCCAAATGCACTCCATAGCCACCCTACCCTTTAAGGGCATTGTTGTTATTTTGCCTTGTCTTGTAAGAGAATATAAATAGAACATTTTAGGTATTTTTCTCATTAGTTGTTTATTGATGGAAGACAAACTCTCTCTCTAGTGTGGGGAGTGTAACACCCCTTAGTTGTAGGGCTTGGAAAAGCCACCAATCCGTAACTAGGGCTGCCTAAGTGTGGGTATCACTTGTGTTGCATCGTTGGGTTGATACGCTGGTGATTAGGGAGGTAAAGTCGCTATTTTTTCACTGTAAGAGTTTGGTGTTAACATTCATTAATCTTAGGGTCCTTATATGTGGTTAGGGTTCTTAGATTCTTGAATATTGTATGTCAAACTATCTATCCATCTCTTTTGTTAACATTGTATTATTGTTGGTCTTTGAAGTCTAGTGAAGTCGTGTAGGGATATTTTGATTCACTAACATTGTTGTTCTTGTGTTCATCTCTTTTCTTTCTCAAAACTAAATCTAAAGTCTAGTAAAGCCATGAGTGGCCTATTTTGATTCACTAGCACCTTGTTGTTCAGCTTGTTGCTCTTTTGTTGGCTTGAATCTCTTGATACATACTTAGTCTTGTATCACACGATCCATGGATGCACAACCTATAAAAAAAAGATTGATATATTTAAATCATATAATAATTTGCAGTCAGTTGGATTACATGTTAACACAGACAACTTATCCAATAAATGATCCTTTTGTCGCAATAGTTGATCTATCTATCATAACAGATTAACAATATATTGTATTAGATTACCTATCTGTTGCATAATTTTTCATAGATGGGTAACTATTGAATCGAGTTCAGAGAACCAAAGCAACAAATGGGTAATCTGATGCAAAATAATAATCGTCTGCCACAATAGATTACCCATCTGTTGTACCAATTGTAGTGGATGGCACTTATGCAATAGATGATCTATCTTTCACAACAGTTGATCTGTCTGTCATAACATATTAACAATGTATTTCATCAGATTACCCATTTATTGCATAATTTGTAGTGGATGGGTAATCTGTTAAGTCAGGTTCACAGAACCAGAGCAATAACTGATTAATTTCTTGCAAAATATGGATCATGTTTTGCAATAGATTACCCATCCACTACACCAGTTGCAGTAGATAGGAAATTTGTTGCAACAGATGACCCATCTGTCGCAACTGATGGGACATCTATTTCAATATCTTTTTTTGAGTCAAATTATTTTACTTGAAAGAAGACGTACTGTATCATCTGGAAGGTTAAAGAGATCAGCCTCCTTAATTCTTATGTTGCTCTTTGCAGCTAACCACCTAAGGATCCTTGGATGAGAAACCTCATCCGAGTAATCCTTGACCTACTTTCAAAGGTGAGAAATGGCTTCAAATGCCCAAGCCTAAAAAATGTAAATAGGAGGCAAGCAAAAAAAAGGCATAATAATTATTTAATATAAATTAATGGATGAGTAAACAAATAGTGATTAAATTTACCATGAAAGCCTAAGGAAGGCCATATAATATGATCGTCTTTGGGGATAGCTTTGTCAGTAAATATTTGACATTCAAGTAGTAGCTGTCATATCCCCAGAGATGATTGTTGAATTTCTCAAAATCCTCAGCAAGCTTCAACAAATCATTTTCTATGACTTTGTTAATGTCTCTTGACAATATAATGGAATGCGCAAACTAAACTAAGAATAATTCCTCCCTATACTACTTTGGTATGATTTTTTCCTTAAGATTTTTTATCAACTTATTGGCTTTGCACCCATGTCTAGCAATGTCCAACAACCCATCTATTTTTTCTTGCGTTTGCTGGTTTTGGTAGGCGGTCGCTGAGACAATGCCTTACCACTATTTAATGGTGGTGGTTTGGCTATCCTAATTTCATTAAACCTTTTTCCTGGTGTTTTCTTGGTGAGTGTTTCTTCTAGATAATCACATCTCAAGCTTGTAACTATGGTAAACTCTTTCAAGCCAAAACAAACTGACATGCCACAGTAGTTGATCTAGATTTCATCCATCTTTTCCCCCCTCCTTAGAATCTTTATCATCCCCCTCGTACTTGATCCTGCGCTTGAGAATATCATATACCATGATCATTTGGAAAAGGGAAGTGTGGTCCTCAGGCAGCTCAAGAAAGTGTCCAAAGCAGCTCTTCTTAAAAAGTCCATCTATGTTTTCATTCTTCATAATATTCCTAAATTCGTCAAATGGTTTCCCTAACTGACATTTAAGTAAAAGATGATCAGTTAGTTCTGTAGGGTCATCTATCAGCATTGCAACTTGAAACCTATCAATACTAATAGTTTTGACAGCCACATGCTGGGATTTCAATATTAATTCAAGCCCTATTGGCGATGCATTATCATCCTCTTTATTACTTTCTTCTCCCTCTTCTTTTTGTTTATCTTCTTCTTCCTCCTACTCATTTTCATTTTCCTCATCACCATATATAGACCCTTGTCCACCTCCATCAACATCGTTTTTATAAATTTCCTCATCTTCACTTTTTCCTGACTGAGATTGTTCAGAAAGCTCTTCTAAATCGTTCTGTACTATAGCCTTTTTCGTTAGGTGGTCAGAAGTTGATCCAGTTTTACTTTATTTTCTTTTGTCAGACATGTTTTACCTGTAAACAACAGACAAAGAAAAATTATATTACAAATTATGTATACATAAATTTTAAAAAATACATTACAAACACCGACACCACCAATATCTACCATAAACATCACCAACCAATGCCACACCACCACCAATAGCCATCATAAACACCACCAGTGCCACCACGATGACTACAAACACCATACAACAATACCACAATAGTCAATGGCACACTGCGACAAACACTAGGGTTTTCTCGGGTTCTTCCTATGATTTTATCATCAAAACTCAAAATTGTAAACCCATTCTCAAAGATAATACAACTAAAAGTCTTCTTTTTCATCATTAAATGAAAAGCCCTAATTTTTAGAAAAAATAACAAACATATAAATCTTCTCAAACTCTATTACCTACGAAGACAGAGAAAACAATGGATACAAGCAAAAATAAAGTCGAAAAAAACACCTATATGGTCAGAAATGGGGAGAAAATTAATCTGTTGTGAAGGGTTGAGCAATTTATTGAGTAGTTTTTGTCTGTATTCTTGAGAGAGAGAAAAGAGAAAGAACACCAACAGCCACCATAAACTCCACCAATGCCACACCACAACCAACAACCACCATAAACACCATAAACACCACCAACACCACCACAACGACCACGGCCACCAACACCATAAACACCATATAACAATACCACAACAGTCAATGGAACAATGCGACAAACACTAGGGATTTTTTGGGTTCTTCCTATGATTTTACCATCAAAACTCAAAATTATAAACCCATTCTCGAAGATAATACAACTAAAAGTCTTCTTTTTCATCATTAACTTAAAAGCCCTAATTTTTAGAAAAATAACAAATATATAACTCTTCTCGAACTCTATTACCTACGAAGACAGAGAAAATAATGGATACAAGCAAAAATGAAGTCGATAAAAACACCTATATGGTCAGAAAAAGGGAGAAAAATAATCTGTTGTGAAGGGTTGAGCAATTTATTGAGTAGTTGTTATCTGTATTGTTGAGAGAGAGAAAAGAGAAAGAACTCGAGATTTGAAATAATGAAATATTTTTCTCACAAATGGATGATTTGTATGGATTGATTTGTATTTTGAAAAAAACTGACAAGTTTTGAAAATCTTAATTTGGTTCAAATTGATCTTGATTATTTTTTAAAAATTTAAAAGATATGCATAATTTTTAACCGTCTCCTCATAATAAAGTGTATATGTTCAACTGGAACACTGATGAATTTTAGGTATTAGCTTGACAATGAGGTAATAAGAATCGTTTCAACTCAGGGTGATCGATCGACAACTCAGGTTAGGAGGAGCACAATACTAATATCATGCAACTGCCAAAGATTCAATTAAAGTTTTAGTTGACCCTATGAACTCACCTCTAGTTCTAGCTTAATAAATTTAGGTATTATCTTGACAATGAGGTAATAAGAATCGTTCCAAGTAAGAGTGATTGATCGACGACTTAGGTCGAGAGGAACATAATACCAACATCATGCAATTGCCAAAAACTCAATTAAAGTTGTAGTCGACCCGATAAACTCACCCGTAGCTATAGCTTAATCAATTTAAGTATTAGCTTGACAATAAGGTAATAAGAATTATTTCAACTCAGAGTGATCGATCGACGACTCAGGTTGGGAGGAGTACAATACCATCATCATACAATTGTTAAAGACTCAATTGAAGTTGTAGTTGACCCTATGAACTCACCCCTAGTTCTAACTAAATCAATTGAAGATGTAGTTGAACATATGAATTCAATTGAAATTGTGTAAAAACAAATGTTCAACCTATTGCAACAGATGACTTATCTGTTAGAATTTATCAAACAAATTAAGTCATTGGTAGCAATAGATTAACTATCCATTATAAATTATAAAATAGGCATTGGCATCTATTATGGCAGCTGACTTACCCATTGGAAATTTTCAAACAAAAATCGTCATCTGTTACAAAGTATGACTTATATGTTTTAAGATCTTTTTTTATTTTAAAGCAATTTACTAATTTCTTGTTCGAGATAAAAAAAGATAAAATACTAAGGCGGTAAAAAATACTACTTAGATAACTCACAAATCTCCTAATTGAGTAGTCTTATCTTGTTTTTCAATGTCACTGTCTCCTCGTGCCCCTCAAAGTTATTAATGAATATTTAAAATCCATATCTAGAATTCTCTCTCCTTTAGCCATAAATTAACTCAACTCATCTCTCTTCTTTATTCAGAATCCTCTTTCTCTCTTTTTTGGGGTAATCACAATCATCTCTTTTTTTCCTCTCTTTTCTCTCCTCTTTTGCATGAGAATTCTTTTAGATCTTAACCAATCAATATCTTTTCTTGACTAAAATGGGTGTTCTGATCGCTTTGCCTTTTTTGACAATGCAGGTATGGTACACTATTGCTCTTTCCTTCTTGTCTTCTTCTTTATATGTTATTTAAATTCGATATTTACATCTGTTGTTATTAATTATTGATTTACCCATTATCAGTTTCCTGTTTATTGACAAAAATAAAGGAAAGGTAACTTTTAAGTATTGAATAAATAAACCATTGTTTTTATTAAAATATGGAAAAAAAAAATTATTGGGAGAATGTTAAAATCCTTGTTGTCAGTATTATTTTTTTATGTCTTTTATTTATTACTTTGGTGGTGCTGTTGTTGGGGGTGTTGGTGTTGTTGGAACATGTGGTGTTTGTTTTGTTGATGATTTTGGAACATATGGTGCTGTTTCTTTATTATTGATGTTGGTGGTGGTAGCGTAATATTTTCCTTAACTGCTGCAATTGATGAATCAGTTGTTGCAACAAATGGAGCAACTGTTGGAAAAATCAAATCAGTAGCATGGCTGGTTTGATTTATTCCAATAGATGACCCATCTATTATAATATGTCATCTATGTATTACGATAGATTTGTCACCTGTTATAATAGATGACACATCTGTTAAACAAATAGGGAATCTGTTACATCAGATGGGTCATCCGTTGATTCATTCAATTTTGTGTTACCCTTTTGTAATGTTACTTTTGTTCTTCTCTTTTTTTATATCAAATGTTTTTCTCTTATTTGTAGATGGGTTTGGGGAAATAAGCTGCTTACAGATGGAACCACTTTATATTTGGGAAGTATGTATTACTGATAAACCTATTGTGAAAACATACATGCATGTACTGATTTTGTGAATGTTAGTTCTTTACCTATTAGGCATTAATCTTTGAAACAAGATATGGCATTTTATAGTTAAGATTGTTAGGTTTGAACTGGTAAGGCTGAGGGACCAAGTAGATAGTGTCAATTCTCTAGTATGGTTTAATGAATATTTTGCTAATGTTTATGTGAAAAGTTTGAAGAAGGGTTCAAGTTTTTGGTGGCAGTGTAAACACTCAAATAGTGATTGGACTGATTTTAAGGTTTCAATGGACTTTTGAAAGGCCTCCAAAGCCTTGCACAGTTGCAAACAAAAATGGAAATTAATATAGTTTTTGCTCTAGTCCAAATTTATATGGATGGGTTGCTCGAGGAAACTATTATACAGCAGAAAGTGATTGAAAGAATACTTATGCGGTAAGGGGGAGGTGCAAAAAACCACATATCAACTCAGACCTTAATAAAAAAGAAAAACAGGGTAGAAAGGAAAGTATAGCAAAACTGGTTGATAAAATTTACATGAAAAATGAAAAAATTGAATGAGCTGCAAATGTGAAAGTATATCCAAAATAAAAATCCATCAATCCATTTTGAAAAGAAAAATATTGAAGTAGATTAGAGCTATGCACTTTGTTAGGGGACTGCAACTAGCTTGTGTGGACTAAATGAAGACCCACAAAATACAAGACCAGAATACTAAGATTTCAACTTTACGAGCACCGATGATGGTATGATTGTTGATCCTGAACGAAACCTGAACCAAAAACTCCAGAAGTAAAAATAAGGAATCAATACAAGGGGGCAATTTCTCAAGTTAAACTTGCATCCCACGCCTCCTCTTTATGTCTCAGGTCTAGTCAAAGGCAGTGGAATAACAAGGAATGGGATTTTTGGCCAACTTCAGACTTTTTTGTTTCTATTGTGATTGATAAGTACCACAAAAAAAAGGCGTGGGATGCAAGTTAGACTTTAGAAATTGATTCCTTGGCCTCCCTTATTTTTACTTCTGGATTTATTGGTTTACGTTTCATTCTTGACTGAAAATAAGCTACTTCCTAAAAGTTTTGGTCCTGCACTTTGTAGGTCTTCACTGAGGCCACGCTCCGCTAATCGCAGTCCCTAGCAAAATGTCCAGCTCCAGTCCTCTTGAGCATTTTTTGTTTTCAAGAATGAATGATGGATTTTAATATTTGGATACACTCCATATTTGAAGCTCATTTAGTTTTTTCATCTCTCAAGTCTATTTCATTGGCCAGATTCGCTAGAAGTTCCTTACTTGCTCCCCTGTGTTTCCACTTAAACAAGGTCTGAGATGATATATGGTCTTCTCCACCTCCCTCTTTCTGTACAGATATTTTTCCAAGAACCTTCTACCACATAATAGTCTTCTCAAGAAACCTATCCATATAAATTTGGACCAGGGGAATTTCTATTGGTTTTTCATTCTTGTTTGCTGCAGTGTGAGGCATCGAAGGCCTTTCAAGTCCATTGCACCATTAAAATTGGTCCAATAACTATTGGATATTTACACTACCGCCAAAAACTTGAACCCTTCTCTAAACTTGACACATAAACATGAGCAAAATCGTCATTAAATTGTAAACCATAAAAACCTTCAGCCTTATCAGTTCGCACTTATCAAACTAAACTGTAAAATGTAGGATCTTGTTTGAAGGGTCAATTTCTTATCGGTAAAAAACTATATTCATAAAATTATTGTACTTTATGTGTGTCTGTCACGATAGCCTGATCAATAATATATAACTCCCACGCATGAAAATGTATCCATTCATCAGCACACACCTTATTCTTTCTACCCTATCAATGTCAAATAGTATTTATTCTTCACTTCCCATCATTAAGTAGTGTACAAGACTACGGAGGCTCAAAGGGTAACCATCTTTAATGTCAGATGACTACTTTCCCATCGAGAAAAAACAAGTGCTACAAGTCGTGACTTTTTACCCTTTTTGTTTTTAAATATGTTTATATAATAAGTCATCAATTTGGATTACTTAAGGTATGTGATGACTATTAAAAAAAAAAAAGATGAACAGTCGTGACTTTTTGTCTAACACATTCAAAATAGCCGATGACTCAAATTTCCTATTTGTTGCAACTGATGAATCAGTTGATAGAAGAAATAAAAACATCTCCTCCAACAAATGGTCCATTTAGTGCAACAAATAATTTATATGTTTCAACAGATGTCTCATCTGTTGTATATACATACCATATGTTGAAACAGATAGTAAATTTGTTGCTATAGTGGGTTATTTGTTGTGATAGATAGATGATCTGTTGCAACAGTTCAATAATAACTATTGTTATTAAGTCTCAAACTATTTTGAAAAGGTGAAAAGTTTGAATGTAAAAAAAAAAGTATTGACTTTTCACAGTAAACAAAAGTCCATCAGTTTGAATGTAATTAATACAACGGAGATGAACAGACGTGTCTTTTTGCCTAACACATTTAGATTCAATCCTCTATAAATAGGTTCCTCCTTAATCTTCATTCTACTCCACTTTTATTTATTTTTTGCATTTTGTTTTTCTGTATTACATCTTTAACCACTTCTATTTAAAGAGCATATTCCTTTCTCATTAAGGTAAGTTTTTTTTGTGTAAATCTACCAGCTGGTAGTATACGTTGTATTACATTCAAACTCTTTTCTTTATTTTTTTTTTTATGTTTTTTGTCAATTCATGCGTGCTCTAGATATGGATGATCCTATTTGGCACATTGCAATCCTACGCAACACGGTGCGAGAACTTTAGAGGCACTATAACGACCTACAGAAGGATTTGATCATCGTGAGAGCAAAGATATTCAGAAATATGCAGAGGCTGATGAGGGCTCTGCTACTGTCAGTTGATGATTGGTCTTCTAGCAATAATAATGATGATGATGTTGATAATAATAAATAGAATATTTTTTCCTTTTAGCGTATGTATTTTAATTTTTCTATATCGTATATATACCTAATATATTTTATTTTTCGTTTAGTGAAAAAATTATTTTTGGTCGACTTTACTTTTGAATTCTTATTTAATTTTCATTCAGTCTACTTCTTCTTCTAAATATGTTAACATGTCAATGATTAGAGGTAAGGAACAATTTTGAATCCAGTAGCACCAGCAATTTTGGTTTTTGAGTTCTTTCAATAGATGGACCATGTGTTGGAACATATTGGTCATCGGTTGGGTTTCTATCAATAGATTATCCATCTGCTGCAACAGATTTATCATTTGTTGGAAAAAAATATTCTAGTTTGACGAATTATATTGTGCTGTTACAGCTAATGTGCATCTGTTGCAACAGATGGGTAATCTATTGAAAATAATTTTGTGTTCTACTGTATTTAGTTCACGTTTTACCTTTTTTTATTGATGCACAAGTTATTAAAAAAGATATTTTATATAATAAATGATAACATTTATGTTCACAGCAAGGAGTTAAATATATAAAAGTCCACAACAAAAAACAACAACACAAGTTTTTTCTATTACAACGATCATGGGTAGATTATGATCCGGGCATATAGTTCTTTTATGGCCATTGCTCTTATATATGAAGGACTTATTTATTCTTGATGGAAATAATTCTCTGACTCCATGCCCCTCTTATATGGTTTTCTTCCCGATTTGATAGTTCTTGGGTCAATATATGGAGGAGGTATTAATCTCCCCAAAAGCTCTACAGGAATAACGCAAGATTCTTCAGGAGGCACTGGAGTAATATGCCCACTATATTCCATTGTATATTTTCTTACCTAATAATATGGAGAGGAGTACTCATAAATTTTAGTTCCATATTTTCTACTGTATTGAGCTCGAAGCGCTACCATAGAATGTGGACAGGGTATTTTATCCAAGTCAAAAACTTTGCACGTACAAGATCTTGTTTGAAGATTGACCATGGCAATATCACCATGAACGTTGAAACTGAACTTGTAATCTACTATTTGAGGAGATAATTACCTATTCCCCAGACTGATGTTCGTTGATATTATTCTTTTCACTTCTAGAACAAATGGGGTTCCTGCATACTCTAACTCCACACGCTTTTTGTGAAAAAATTAGTCATACTTCTTATTTATTATTTCAAACAGAGCCATGATGGGAAACTCTCTTTCATCAGCAAACAATGAATTCACTGGTTCACCTATATTTGGCGTCATAATATTGTACTTATACAAAAGAATTATTTAGTGCGACATGATACAAAACTTGTAACTCAAACAAGACATTAAACTCATAAGAATGTACCTATTGGCCTGACAGAATACCTGGCTCCATCTCTCAAAACCAACACGTACGAGCTGTTCTGCTGTCGTGGGATGCATATACTCTATTTGATTGAAATGGTATAAGAACTCCTCTCTACTGTATATTTTAGCTGCTCTATAGAAAAAGGTCACGACCCTTTCATTGTGAAAGTTAGTTTGAATGTTCTCTCTAAGATGCCTAATGCAACAACCAAAGTGAGCTGAAGTGAAGAAAATTGAACCCATCTTTGGAATACTTGGATGCCTACCCGGAACAAATCACAAGTATTTGGTATCTTCGATGCTGCTTCGCAGTTATTCAAAAAAATATCCATAAAAGGCATCATATTCCTTATTCGCTACACGAAAAGCAATAGAAAAGATGTGATTCTCTGTATCTTGCGCCACTGCCGCTAGCAAAACTCTATTATACCTGCTCCTTAAGAAGGTATCGTCGATGGCTATGCCTTTTCTCAAATGTCAAAAACCTTAAATCCAATCACCATAGGATACAAAAAAGTACTTGAACCTTTCATTTTTATCAACATGCAACGCTGTCTTACTTTTGAGATTTGTGAACTCAAGCATGTAATGGTAGACATCGAGGACTGCATACCCATGCTCATGTGTCCCCCTAACCAAGTCCTTGCCAATCCTATGGCAGTATATATATTCCAATAACTAATCAGGACACCCAATTTTGTAAGGAGTTGATTGGCCATAACCCTTATAGAAGGGCCTTTGCCATCAGAGAATCTATTCTTAAAATATTCACTGAGACCATTTGTCGTGGCATGAGAATTTTGGCCAAAAATATGATCTGAACCACATGTGTGGTACTTTTCATGTTTATGAATAACGAATATGTCATAAATTAAGTACTTCACTGCTCTCAACCACTACTTGCAGTTCATATTAGCACATTTGTAGAAAAAGACTCTGCTCAAATTAATCACCTTTATTATTCTGAAATCTTTTTCAAGCAAGAAATAAACAAAGTAGTAGATAGTTCTTTCTTGTCCTTGAAAGGAATTCCCTTGTAAAAGCCGGTCTCATCGTCTTGAAAATTGCCAGACTATATTGATTGAGAAGAACTGTCCACCGTATTGGTCGCATCAATGGGCATAGGTGTTTGATCATCATCTAGAATGTTTATGTCTAGATCATCCAACCTATCATCAAAGATGTCTTGTTGTTGTTGTTTTTCTACATTTTGGTTCTTATTCTCTCTCATCTTTTCAACCACGTACACCTTTAACACTGGCCTGGATGAATTACTAAGATAAGCACGTAACTAAACCTGATTAGTTATCTTAAAAGGTAGTACTCTTTAATTTTCAAAGGAGTTGTGCATGTAGCTGATGACGAGTTCTTTCGGTTGATAATTCAGTCCACAATAGCTGATGATTAAGTTCACAAAATCATCATATAAAATATTGAACTGTCATAGTTATCGTCTCTAGCATTTCACCTTCCTTCCCATGCCATACATATTGATTTCTCTTCTCGATCTATTGACCATGACAATCCACTCCTATTGTTATTGATCCCTCTATTAGTGGTACCTAAATAAAGTCATTTGTTAAAAAAAGTTAATGGTAATTTCATAGTGCTGTAACATAAAATCAAACAAATATGTAATCTTTTGCAATAGGTAAGTGATCAGTCGCAACAGATTACTTATCTATTGGGATTCATGTTACGCTCTTGAAGATGATTTCTAAGTCATTTATTGTAACAAATGAATCACATGTTGCAACTGACTATACATCTTTTGCAATAGACGATGCGTCTGTTAGACTCGAGTTCAGGTTCTATTGCAACATGTTATTAATCTGTTGCAACAAATATTTACCTTGTTACAACAGACAACACATCTGTCGGAATTGAGTTAAGGTTTTGTTGCAACAGATGGGTCATATATTGCAACAGATGACTCATCTCTTCAATTCATGTTATGGCAGTATAGAACTATAAGCATGAATCCAACATATGTCTTCCATTACAACAGATGACTTATCTGTCGTAGCAAATGATTGATCTATTAAAACAGATGTCTCTTATGTTGCATTCATGTTCGCGTGCTATCTATTATTGAAAAAACAACACAATAAGAGTTACCCAAATGAAAAATTCAATTAAAAATCATAATTTGACTTACCAAAGTCTCCTGTGAAGTAATGCCAAAGTTGAAAGTGATGTATGAAATAAAATTTGACCTAAGATATTAGTCAAATAGCAGTAGTAGCGGTAACAACAATAACAACAACAATAATGGTCAACAAGAAAAAGATGAAGATGATAATGAAGTAGAAGATGATGAATAAAGCAGCAGCAACAATGAACAACAAAAATCGCTAAGTTGAGAAAACAACAATGGATGAGAAGAGAGAGAAAGACGCCTTTTTTCCCTCCATTTTTTGTTATATTAGGTAAACATTTGGATCAAAGTGTAAATTTAAAAACTTGTGGGTTGTTCTCAAACTTATCTAACTTTCTTAATCCATAATAAAGTAATTGCCACCTACGCTCAATTATTAAGACTTAGTCACCCACACCTCATTTTCAAACTTTTTTGTCACTTTTAACTCAAGGGCCCTACTTAGTTGTTCATGCTAGTTTTACTCTTTTATATTTTTTCCATTTGTAGATTTTTATGAAAAAAAGATCTACAAATGGAAAAAAAATATAATTGTATGTTTATCCGTACCTTTTACTATAATTGAACAACATAGATATCTAAAAATTTCTTCCCTTTTGATTATCAAATCATATATTGAACAATAGAACAAAAAGATTTGGTTCTATTTCTTTGTTATAAACTTTTATAAGAATTTGACATGAATTTTGCTAAGTCTGTTGCTCCAATGAATTATTTTGAAAAGTTGCTAGGAGGCAGCATTTTTGAAATAGTTTCAAAGACAACTCCAGCAGATGCAGTAAGATCATTTTTTCAAAAGCATTCAAATTTGCAGTAGAATCAGATGAAATATGGTAAAGATTTTTGCCATCTGATTATCAAGAAATAATTGATCAACCTGAGATTCCTCCAGTTTTCAAAACCAAAAAGGAGCTCTTTTTTAGTCTATACTTGATTCTCCCATTCTCCTTGATGGGGAGGCAAACTGGTTAAATCCCATTTTCATTTGGTTATTTCTTCTATGTTTTTCTTTTGTTTTGTATTGGTGATGTTTGTATCAATTTGTGTGTACATGCCAAAATTTTTATTAGGTACCTACTACTTCTCACTAGAGGCAAATTTAGAATTTAAGCTTTATGAATTGAATTTTTAAAGTTCTTAACATGATTATGTTGCTTAAAGTTGTGGGTTTGGGTCTATTATTAGTTTTACCTATCATGAATTTTTATACGTAAATTTATGCTCTACTATGAAAGTACTAAAGTTGAGATGAATCTGGTATTAATCATAGTCTACATATGGTTCTGCCTCTCAAACCCCACAAATACCAAGCAGTGGCGGAGTTAGAAATTCATAAAAGGAGATAAAAGAAAGACTAAAGCAATCCTTCAACCCTCTTTTCTACTAAACCAGAATTTTATCCTAATGTTACGCAGATTTAATAGTTCATATACAACTTAAAAGAATCGTTTTCACCCTATTTATGCCACTGTAGTTTTGAGCAAGGTGATTTAATTGAACTCTTTGCCTTACTTTAGGTCCACTCCCGATATTAGGTAACTATAATGGCTCAAGTAGGTTGATAGAAATAATCACGAAATGTTTTTTTTCTAAAATTATTCTTCACCAAAAATTATAAATGTAATCTCTTTTGTTTATCGATCCAATTCACTGATTATTCTGTTTCACACTGCAAGTTTAGATTATTTGAAAAAGTGAACAATGTTCCCTTTGGGTGGTTGTTATCTACTGTATTGTAGTGTTATTTAAATATAGTATTTTTTTTTTGTCACTTAAATTTTATTGCATCGCATCATTAAATCCAATTATTGTATCATCAAAAGAACAGGATAATACATTATGAAAATATATTTGTAACAACCATCCAAACAAGTGTAACGAGCCATTTCGTCGTTACTAAATTATTCGTAATGAATTCATGAAAATTCTTAATTTCATCCTTCAATATTAACTTGGGTCCGAAATAGTCAATATCTTATTTATTATGACACCTCAAATTTTTCGGTGAAGATTTTAGCCTTCGAATGTGTTTAGATAGACTCAAGCTTGATAAATTTTAATTATTCGTGAGTACTAATATCAATACTTTAGTTTTGAAAGTTCTCCAGTTATGAATAAAGGTCGTACAATATCCCTAACACAAAGTTAAGTCTAAAACTTTCTTTCCGATACAGTTTTGATATGGATTTTTATTAGGGCCAACTTCAAACAATTATATCTCATAGAATATAAAGAGTTAGGGGTCTCTATACCTATCAAATTAAAGCTGTCTGAGTCCTCTTTACAACTCAACAAACCGCTCCTCAATTCAAATTCGGAGTAAAAAGTTATGACTATTTTATTGAGCACTGTCCGGGCTAAAATGGGATTTCGCTGTTGCGAAAATTCTGATTGTATTTAAATCAGCTTCAGCCATATTTTAGGTCTAAAAATCCCAAATTTCATTCCTCAACCCTAGAGATGTGATTTTCCAAGGCTTAAGGTGAAATCCCTTCGTTGAGGTAAGTTTTTCCATTATTTTCTTCGTCTTTTAATTATTTAACATCTTGAAATCCTTAAAAAGATCTTTAATGGTGGAATTCTTTTGGGGATAACTCATGGGTGTTCTTAATATGATCTAGAGCTGATTCTAAACTATAAATTAAAGATTCCTAACATGAATTTCACAAATTAGATTATGAATTTTGATGGTTCGGAACCTTGAATTCTGTAAAGATGAGACCTTTAGTATAAAAACTCCATTAGTGGAGATAGGTTAAGCTTGAAAGATCTAATTAATGGTCAATTATATTGGGGAATGATATAGACCTTGAATTAAGGGTAGAATTAGTGTGTTTGAATCCCCAAGATATTTGTTTGAAGAGTAATTATTTAATTAATCTTATAATTGCTTGATTTTTAGATGATTGATTGTTCCAAGGCATGAAGGAAAGGAAAGAGCATCCTTATTGCAGCTTGTTTTTTTCAAAAGTTTAGCGTCTAGGTAGGTTAGGTTTAATGAGTAGAAGATTGTGTTATTTTATATTTTCATAATTTAGAATTGATGAGAGAAAGCATGTCTAGGCCTTCGAGCATGGAGTTGAGGTGGATAAAGACACGGTACTTAACTTTCATCCCGAAAACTATATTATTGATTGACTAAGTGATATTTATGATATTATGTGTTATGTGTCCGAAAGGAGATGGTTGTAAATGTAGTATATGAACAAGATATTTTTTTCAGTTGTTCTAGTGATGAACCTAGTTGAGTTGTAATGGTATTTGTAAGTATTGTGCAATAATATGATGAGGAGAATTATGTTAAGATCAAATATTGATGAGCATAGTAATATCTAAG
This sequence comes from Capsicum annuum, assembly GCF_002878395.1. Lineage (NCBI taxonomy): Eukaryota > Viridiplantae > Streptophyta > Magnoliopsida > Solanales > Solanaceae > Capsicum > Capsicum annuum. The sequence goes on along the minus strand of NC_061122.1, from coordinate 211,760,817 downwards.
GGATAGATAACTTGAATTAGTGTGATGATTGTATTATGTGAAAAGCGGTAGAGGATAATGATACGCGTGAATGTGCTAGTTATAGGTGGTGATGTTAGAACCCAAGTTGCGATATTTAAGAAGATAATAATATTTTTAATAATTAATGAGTAATTAAGGCTCCAATAGTGATTTGTATATGTAAGAATTAAATAGTTATTTATTTTATGATATTCTTGTTTTGATACTGATAAAAATACAATATCTATTGGATGCCCATGAGAGGCTAAATTGGTGATAATGATGGTTTATTGAATTGTGCCTATGAGTGGCTTGTTTGATAATAATAACTTCTTAAAGTAATGTTATGAATACTTGTTGATTGATATTCGAACATGCTTTAAATTGTTGATGTTTGGATTGTTGATGCGTGTAGAAATGATTATTGAAAATTTACTTGATGGAATTGTCTTATGACTTTAAGTGAACTTGCAAACTTGGTACATTGTTTTGTATGCTGTGAGATTGTGTAAATTTGATATTGATAATACTTGTATATATTGAATCGGATACCACACCAGTATGGATATGTATATGTTGGATCGGGTACCACATCGGTACGAATATGTATATGTTGGATCGGGTACCACGCCAGTACGGATATGTATATATTGGATGGGGTACCATGCCGGTACGAATATGTATATGTTGGATCGGGTACTACGCCGGTACGGATATTTATATGTATATGTTGGATCGGGTACCACGTCGATACGGATATGTATATGTTGGATCGGGCACCGCGACGGTATAGATATGTATATGTTCGATCGGGTACTACTCCAGTACGAATATGTATATGTTGGATTGGGTACCACGCCGGTACGGATATCTATAAGTTGGATTGGGTACCACGCCGATACGAATATGTATATGTTGGATCGGGTACCATACTAGTATGGATATGTATATGTTGGATCAGGTACAACACCGGTACGGTACATGAACATAGATTATTCCTGCAGGTCATTACTATTTGGGCAAAAATAAGTCCCATAGCATGAGTGTACATATTTATATTGAGTCTGTGAATGCTTACAATATGGTTGATACTCTTGCTAGTTATGTGGCTTGTTTGTGTGCACTCTTGATCTATTATTGTTATATTGTTAATTCATTGGGTATTTGATTGTGTGATGTGTATTTGAAAAAGTGAAACTATATACTTACTTATATGTTGGTTGACTTGTTTTATTCATACGTGTTTTAATAGTAGCTTACCAAAATTGCTAGTTATCATTCTTTAATATTATAATAGAGCATTTAGTTGTTAGCCCGAGAGTTTAGTGTGAGTTGTCTATGGTTACAGGTTTGTTCATGTGAATATGAGTAATGAAAAAGATAAGGTGAATAAAGAGGAATAGTGATGTATTAGCGTTGAATTATGGTTGATGGTGTGAATTAATGAGGCTAGAGTATGTTAGTAGAGAATATAATATTGATGGTTCTGGAAGAGTAGTTGTAACTTATTTAGGTAAAGTAATAATATTATTACAACCTTAGTTGAATTATATTCCATTCAAGATGTCATGATTTATTTTCGTTAATTCTATTTTATGATTATATGGACTAACACGGTCGGTCGATGATGCCTACCAATAAGTGTGGTTGTAAGAACCTACTCTTCTACATTCCTTCTTGAATTGTAGACGGGATGCAGGTTAGTTGCAGTTACTAGATGGATGACGATATTCAGCACTAACTTCTGCACTTTCTTGTTGGCAGATGTTAGAGTCTTTGTATTATTTATTTTATTGTCAGTCTATGTTGTAGTAAATAGCTCTTATACATGTCTGACCAAGTCTTAGGATAGCGAAGGACACTTGTAAAAATTTTTTGAAAAAGTTTATTGTTAGTATTTAATTTACTTTATTATATTTAATCCAGTAACTCCTTAAAAACAGAAGTCTTTCGCATATTTTTATTTGTTGGAATAGATCCTTGAGTAGACCCCGTTTACTTATTTACTTGTTATATATGTCGGTTTCTTGACTAGACCAAGTTTATCTGTTTACTTGTTATATTAGTTGGTTTCTTGAGTGGACTTGGTTTATCCCTTCACTTGATATATATATATATATATATTGGTTTCTTGAATGAACGGGGTTACGATTACTGGCTGGTTGATTTAATTGGATTCTTGCATGGTCCGAGCTAATAAGGGTTCTCCTAACTACTTAGAATAGCGTAGGTGTTCGCACGGTCCGTTAGTCTCGGTCGTGAAAACAAGTGAGTTGGAAATACTTGGGAATGAAAAAGTATGGGAAGAACTTTCTCGAATCTTAGGTAGTTTGAATTTTGATTAATCAGATTATATATACGATATGATACATTTGGGATATTGTTTGAAGTATTTTTTTCTCGGAGTTCTTTTCTTGATAAGCATGGCGGGAAGAAGTGTTTTCTAACAGCACCAAGAGAGCTTGTTTATTTGGGTGATAACAATTTTTGTCACTGGGTGAAGAAAAACAGCAGTTCCAGGTTTATCTTATTCTGGTTTCTTAATTTGATATATAACTTCATTGCTCGTTCATGTAAATGTTTTTATGCAATGAATTTGCTCTTTATTTCTCTCTTTTTACCCATTTATTTTAAAGATTGTATAGTTATTTGCTTGATTGTTATAAAGACTGTTTCTTCATTTATGCTGATAAAATTAAGGGAATGCATATTTATTAGAGTTTATAGGTTAACCTATCAAAATTTGTAATTTTTCATATCAAGTCTGATATGGTAACCTATAAAAAGATTAAGAACCCACTTTAACAAGTTAAATTACCGTATAGCTGTTACAGATTCACTAGGAGAGCTTCACCGAAAAAGGCAAGTTTATTAGGTGGGGGAGCCCATTGAAGCCTATAAACCCCTTGGTATATCTCTTTATAATTAATGAGAGACAATTGGTGCACAATGATTGTTCCTGTACGATAAATGTGCGATCTTCAGCAAAAGGCAAGGCTACTGAAATGGGATAAAGAGTGAAGGTTACCACCAGGAGAGACTAGAAGAATCAACATCAACGAAGCCAACAAGTAGGCAAACGAAGATTCCAACAATACAAATTAAGAGACAAGTGCTTCAATTGTGCAAAGAAAGGACGCTACACTTGAGATTGTTGTTACGAGATAACTGAAGGTAATGAAGACACTTCTAGTCGAGACAAGCAAGATGAAGAAGAAGCTTGGGATTTTGAGACCTATTATACATTTGAATAAATCAAGCGATCAACAAGAAGAGTTTGTCACCTCTAACTCTGACAAAGAAAAGGAGTTTGCACGTGCAATTGTAAGTGAGAAGTTGATCGATTATGAAAATAGTTGGATTGTTGATTTGGGATGCCCTAATTGCATTATTAGTGATGAGAAAAAGCTTATCAACATGAGTGAATATAAAGGTGGTCAATTAGTGGTAACGATAAATAATTCTAGAATGTTAATAACTGATATTAGCAAGACGGTGTTTGTGCCTCAGCATAGCTCAACTTCTAAATGTCTACCATGTTTTGGATATGATGAACTTTTTATCTGTTTGCAAATAACAGCCTCAGGAAACTATGTCATGTTTGGATCTAATAACGTAAAGGTATATCAAAACTTGAAAGCTATGAGTTTTCCAATCATGGAGGGGAGAAGATTAGAGTCAATCTATATCATTCCAAATCCCATTAGTCCAAATTAGCATCTGGTAGACCTGCTAAGGATATAAGGCCCTACAAATCATTAAAAGCAAACTAATAGAATTATCCTTATAAATGTTTCTTGCAGTACTTTTGCAGATTCCCAAAAGTGGTGTATCTTGCCAATGCACATTCATTGTATATTTGTGGAAGGATAGGAACAGACATGTTATCAACAAAGATACATTATGCTGCTTATTTGGTGTTCAAATTGACATGTAAGTCTTATGGACTTGAATATGCTAATTCAATTATTAGGTTTGTCAATAATGAGAGTAAAACTGAGACTGAAGAACAAGCCAACACTGTGCAACTTGCAACGTTGCCCAAACTAAGAGGAGATGGATAGGTGGAAGTAGAACTGGGATATTTTAATAGCAAGGAAAGCAGTGATGATCCTGTGAAGCAAGATTGATCGAGATCAAACATCGTGTTGACGAAGGTGGCTTATTTGTTGGAGGAATTGAGTTTCGCCCAAAAAAAGTGAATTCAAGTCGTATGACGCAGATCTAAAGCTTTAAGTTTACGGGTTCTAAACTATTACTCTTTTTGCTTTCTAGCTTTGAGATACATTATTTATACTTATTAATGGAATTTCTGAATATTTATGCAGAGTTTGAGCCAAAGATGTTGGGTTCTACCAAAGCCGTAACTTTACTATGGCTTTGAAGTGTGCTCAAGTTGGCTTCACATTATGGTCATGAATAAAAACTATACTTTAATTTATGAGTTATATATGTTGCTCTATTCCCAAAGTTAGCATTACAAGGTGGGCACATCCCAATAATATTTGTATTACCAGGATTCATATTGTGGCCCCTACTTCATTCGAGATTGAAATTGGAAAATAAATAAACATCAAGTAAATACATGTAAGATCAAGCGTTTACCCACGTGTCAAAATCTTTAGATGATAACTAGGGCACAACTTTATTTCTAAACTAAGCTCACTGAGCAAGTGTCACGCTTGATTATGACGCTGAGCCAGGACACCCTAGTCCACACATGGGACCTTGTCATAGGCATGATATTGGTGTTACCAAAAAATCCATCTCCCAACACCTGCCTCATGCATCATGGCTCTTGGGAATTGAACCCATGGCCTTGGCTTTAATACCACTTATTAGGGTCAAGTGTTCTTATCATCATATGCCAAAAGTTATAGCTGATAAAAAGGGTGCAACTTTATTTCATAACTAAGACCACTAAGTAAGCAAGGTTTATGTTCGATCATGACTCCATCCAAAGCCACCCAAGACTATTACCTCGTGGGCCTTGCCATCGGCAGAACGTTGGTGTTACCCACCAACATATAGTCTTATCAAACTAATATAGGATGCAAACTTTGGAAATAAAAGCAACATAAATTCCCCAAAACAATCATCCTCAAAATTCCCGTGAGGCAACAGTATTCGAGAAGTCCCCTAAAAAGGGGATTTTACCCATTTGTTTACATTCAGTGAATTTATCATTTAGATGTTTATCCAAAAAGAGGATGATAGGCTGACTAAGTCATTCTAATTAGTCGTTTAAAGTGTCATGATGTTTGATTTTGGTCACTATTGAGAGCGGCATTGTGTCTACTAACTTTCTACCTTGAGTACAAGTACATGTAGAAAGTAAAGACGCAGACGAACAAACTCAGGTGAAACTATTTTCAAATCGTCGAAAGGTCCATTTCATTTTAATGCCAAGAGGGCCATTGCATATTATTTCATTTCCAAGAGGGACATTCCATATCATTACCAAGAAGGCCATTATATTTAATATCCGTTGACATGCGAAGATAGAATACTCTGGCGTTGAGGATATCTCAGCATTTAATATATGTTGACACATAAAGATAGAATGCTCTGGCGTCGAGGATATCTCAGCATTTAATATTTGTTGACACGCAAAGATAGAATACGTTGGTATCGAGGATATCTCAGCATTTAATATATGTTGACACGCGAAGATAGAATACTCTGGCATCGAGAATATCTCATTATTTTATGAATCAGCAAATGAATGCATCAAAAGCACGTTATTCGAAGGGACGTCTTTAAGTCGCTATCTGAAGATGGATGACATATGAGATTTTCTAAAAATTGATAATTTGAGAGTTATCTATAAGTCATATTATTGAAATAGAATAATGTGCAAGATTACCTATGAGTTGACAGTCCATATGTCATCTGTAAGCCGCAATAATATCCTAACTGGATAGTGTGCAAGGTTACCCAAAAATTGATAGTCTGAAGGTTATCCATAAGTTACTACTAAATACTTAATGGAGAATATGAAAGAGCACCAAATTGATAGCTCCAAGGGTTTTCTATAATTCGTGTCATATCCAAGATCAATTATGCGCAGGATTACCCAAAGACTAGCAATTTAAGAGATATCTATAAGTCATATTTTATCCAAGGTTGGATGATGTGTGGGAATACCTGAGAACTAGAAATTGGAGGGATATCCGTAAGCCATCTATTATCCAAGGTCGGATAATATGCGGGATTACCTAAAGGCTATCAATTCAATGGATATCTGTAATTTGCCTCATATCCAACAACAAATAATGTGCAAGATTGTCCAAATATTAACAATTCAAGTGAAATCAATAAGTCGTATCGATACAAAAGATGCACAAGACTTACCCGAGATCACATGCAAATAATCATTGTAAATAACCGGGGAAGTTATCATTCCACATACGACAAACATTATGGGTGACCAAAAGGGTTGTTGTATCAACATAAGATTACACGACTACATGGACCGATTTGCATAAAGTGTCATCGGTGTCCAAAAGGGCCACCCCATTTTGAAGAGATATTCGTTTGATAAATGAGTTAATTATGAAACAACCAAGAGGGTTGTGTGTTTTCTATTGCAAGTTATTTCCTTCCAAAAAGGTACATGAGAGGATGATTTCACTTTTTAGGCAACAACTCATATGGAGATACGGTAAAAAACTATACACCCCTTTCGTGAATTGTGTTTGTTAGCAATAATTTTTGTTTGAGATATTGTTGAGAGAATCCGAGAGGATGAAAATCTCAAATGAAATCCACAAGTGTGGACGACTCCAAAAAGGATGCAACATATTGTGGAACTTTTTCTTAACAGCAAAACGGGCCAAAGTCTAGAAAAGGGGAGTCAAATTCTTTAGACGCGAGCTAAAGAATGATTGCCACCACCATCAATCCACACCCCTATTTTAAGGCATATGGGTATTCTGGGATATTTTGATTTTAGCTTCACCTTTGAGATATTTCTAAACTCATACCGAGGGTAACCTTCTCTTTCTTTCAAATCCAAGTGACAACATACTTAGAGTTTTGGAAATTGTGTCTAGGAAAATTATTTCCTATGGATGTGAAGGATCCCACATTCATGGTTAAGAGGTTACAAGTCTCTTTTCAACAACTCAATTAATTTGTCACTCCTCTCGGGTGAAAGATCGTCTGAAATAAAAGACTATCTTTTCTACCGATTGAGTCAAACTACAAGCAATCTGATTTTCTGAATCTCGGTGATATTTAGGCTGGTCTCTATGTTAAAAACTTGATTACATTCTGACCTCCCCCAATCCACTTATTCCTCAACTTTTTGGTTTCACTAAAATTTAAAAATCGAAATAGTTGGTGAATTCTTTAAAAATCGTGCTTAAAAATAACTTTTTGAACTACAAGTGGACTGTGTTCTCTTGTAATATGAGATATGTAGGAAACCCAATACCATGGTTTGGACATAACTCCATGAAACTCGTGTGAAAACCAACCTTTTTAAAGAAATAAATTTGTGATCGGATAAAAATTAAGAACGTCAAACTCCCTTTGCCTAGGGTTACTTGCATCCACCCTACCCAAATGGAGGAGAAGTTGTTGACACCTAATTTTTTCCCTCCACAATTAAGTTTAATTCTGAGTTTCTTTGATTCTAAAAAAAATCACAATATTTTTTTAATTTGAAATTAAAAGAAAAGCTTTCAAAGTATATAACTAGGTAATTTTGTCATTTTAAGTAGAGATTATATTATCGTATTCAATTATATGAAATTATATTATTTTGTTACTTAAATATTTATTTTACAAAATATCAGATTTTAATCAAGGCTTATCTTGAAAATTAATTCAAATGGATAAAATCTTAATCTACATATGATTTGTTTTCAAAAATAATTTATTTAGAGAAATAATTATTTGATTTTATCTAATCAAGAAGCTCGGGATTAAAAGAAGTATTAATTCATATTGAATTTCAATTTAATTTAGGCAATTTATTAGATGTGGCCATAATTAAAATCAAAGTGGCCATAATTGTAATGCAATCTGCCAATTGATTTTCAATTTGATCAAAATTAAATAAATCGATTAAATTTTAAATCCAATTGGGGTTATATTTTGAATAACCTCAAAATCTCACAAAATGACTTAAATATACCCAACCTTATTCTTTTTCCATTTTAAAAATTCAAAACTTGTACTAGATTGTATAATTCCACCTCAACATTATCCTCTGTTTCATTTGAATTTCAAAATTTGTACTAGATTATACAGTTCCGCCTCAACCTTATTCTTTTTTCATTTTTGAAATTCGAAATTTGTACTAGATTGTACAATTCCACCTCAACCTTATTCTTTTTTCATTTTTGAAATTCAAATTTAAAATTTGTACTAGATTGTACGATTCTACCTCAATATTATCCTCTTTTTTCATTTGAATTTTAAAATTTGTACTAGATTATATAATTCTACCTCAACCTTATTCTTTTTCCATAAATTTGTACTAGATTATACAATTTCATCTCAACATTATCCTCTTTTTCATTTGATTTTCATAATTTGTAATAGATTGTACAATTTCACCTCAACCTTATTCTTTTTTCATTTTTGAAATTTAGATTTTGAAATTCAAAATTTATACTAGATTGTCCAATTCCACCTCAACCTTATTCTTTTTCCATTTTTGAAATTCAAATTTGAAATTTAAAATTTGTACTAGATTGTACAATTTCACCTCAACATTATCCTCTTTTCCATTTGAATTTTAAAATTTGTACTAGATTGTACAATCCCACCTCAACCTTATTCTTTTTCCATTTTTGAATTCAAGTTTTGAAGTTCAAAATTTGTACTAGACTATACAATTCCACATCAACCTTGTCCTTTTTCCATTTTGAAATTTAAAATTTGTACTAGATTGTAGAATTCCACCTCACTTTATCCTCCAACAAACCTTACCCTCAATTTAAAATTTCCAAAACACCCCAATGTTCTTTCTCCCACATTGGTGGATTCAAAGAATTGAATCACCATCCTTTCCTATAAATACTATAACTATTTTGATAGAAAAACAAGTCTAAAAGAGTGGAAAAAACTTTTGAGAAAAGAGTTAAATGTTTTTTTTAGTAAAAATTTTCAAGTGGTAGTCTAATCGGGGTTCTCAAAAGATTGCATTCCGATGGTAATCAAGACTCTGAAGAAAGCTCGACGTCCCATTTTTTCTACTCTAAAGAAGGTAAACACACCTTTTCCTTTTTAGTTTTGTTATCGTTTTCTTCGTGTCCTTCTTCGTAGTTTGTAGTTGTAATTTTATTTGTTGGGATTGTTTTCTGTAGACGGCCTTGAAGGACATAGGATGTTGTGGTATCAATATTATAGCGATTTTTATGTTCAATGTATAAAAATGAGCCAACAATAATTGAACATATTTTTTTGGCCTTATTCTTTGATTATTATGGATAAAGTTTCGATATTTGCTTAAAATATGTACTCATGCCTTATTTAAATTCATTGTTGGTGGATATGTTTGTTTTTAGCATGTAAAGTTGTTTCCTTATGTTGAAAAGAATAGTTAACATTGATTGTTTCTCCTTTTGTCTTTATTCTTTGATTATTTTGTATAAAGTTTCGATCTTTTCTTACAAAACGTATTCATCCCTTGTTTAAACTCATTATTGTTGGATATATTTGTTTTTAGCATGTAAAATTATTTTATTTTTGTTTAAAAGAATAGTTAATATTGATTATTTTGCCTTTTAGCTTTATTATTTGATTATTTTGGATGAAGTTTTTATCTATTCTTAAAAAACATACCCATGCCTTATTTAAATTCATTGTTGGTGGATATGTTTGTTTTTAGCATGTAAAGCTGTTTGTTTATGTTGAAAAGAATAGTTAATATTGATTGTTTCATTTTTTTGGCTTTATTCTTTGATTATTACCGATAAAGTTTTGATATATACTTAAAAAACATACTCATGTCTTATTTAAATTCATTGTTGGTGGATATGTTTGTTTTTAGCATGTAAAGTTGTTTCCTTTATGTTGAAAAGAATAGTTAATATTGATTGTTTTTTCTTTTGGATTTATTCTTTGATTATTATGGATAAATTTTTGATCTTTGCTTAAAATACGTACTCATGCCTTGTTTAAATTCATTGTTAGTGGATAATTTTGTATTTAGCATGTTAAGTTGTTTCCTTTATGTTGAAAAAAATAGTTACCATTGTTTGTTTCGTCCTTTTCTAAATTAGATGGATAAAGTTTTGATCTTTTCTTGATTAAAATGTGTGCTCATGCTTTGTTTAAATTCGTTATTGGTGGATATGTTTGCTTGTAGTAGGTAAAGTTATTTGTTTTCTGTCGAAAAGGGATAGTTATTATCGTTAAGGGTCTGTGAAATTGTTTATCAATTTGAAGTAGTGATTTGCCCATATCTCTGAATTTGGTGTTACTTTTGAAAGGCATATCAAGGTGCAATATGTTTCTGTCCTAACAATTTGCAAAATCACTGCTTATACTTGAGAATACGATTTTACCATTCATCATTAATCTATTAAGTGTAGAATTTTCAAACACATATTAATTCTTTTTTTTTCTCTGCATGAATCTATTTTGGAGTCCAAGTGGACTCCTTTTCTCTTGCATTTTGTAATGAATCAATGAGGCCCACCTCTGAGTCAAGTCCAAACTTTACACCCAAGATCTACTATATGGCGTGCGGGTGCAAGAAGAAGGAATAAAAAGGAAAATGGGTCAAAACCCATTGATGAGGTCGCTAAGAGACTTGAAAATTCTCAATTTTTATTATTCTCTTATTATTTATTTATTTATCTATTTGTTCATTCATTTGGGCCACGAAACCAAAGTTATAAATTAATACAGGTGAAACAGTTGTAGGCTAAAAGCCCAAAGTGACTAGTTTATGACAGGTGCAGGTGGGCTAAAAGCCCGAATGAATAGTTTAGGACAGGTTTCATAGATTTGGGCCAAAGGGGTCTAAGTCTCTCAATACCTTCCTTTTATCTTTTTTTTCTATGTTTATTTGCTATTTATTTCCAAAGGCTAAGTTAAATTAAGTTGTCAAAAGTTGCTTTTGCATAAACCTCAAAAAATATTTTCTTAATAAAAAACCAACTTCTTTCTCCAAGTTAGTCAAATAATCATTTTCAAATAGTCCGGATAACCGCAAGTGAGCGGATACACTTGGTGCCTCAACAACCTTTCAAGAGTATTAATAGGAACCACTTACTCAGAATTTTTGAACTTAAATAATTTTTTTGTTTTTGATCGTTTAAGTAATTTCATAGGTTTTCTTGATTTACTTAAATAAATTAAGTGGCGGCTCTATTCTAGAGTTTAAAAACTTTTTTTGAAAGTATTTGAACTTGTGATAAACACCAAAAAGTCATTTCTCTGTAAAACAAAAATGGCGACTCTGCTGGGAATTTTAATTAGGTTCTAACCAATATTTGAATTAGCTTCGTTGACTAACTATTGTAATGTTTAAACTGTTTACGTGCTTATGTGTTTAAATTCTGTGAAATTAAACTATTACATTTCATGGAACGCTTCCCATTTAAAATATATAAATTTAGGGTTTCGTGGATGTCCCGGCCTCTATTGTTTAATTCCAAATAAAGTGTTGAGAATACGATGGTTTATTAGCATATTAGGCGTCTGATGGTTGTTCGTATTTCTGAACTCAAGTTGTTCGCTTGAGAACCTAGTCCAAACTCACTCTAGACACCTAGGATAGAACGAAAACCAAAACCCTCTTTTAGGCATGAGCTTAGGATGACCCAATACCCAAAGGGTATTGGGCCCGTAAGAAAACATACCCTGCGTCAATTGGCCATAAGATAATTAAAGACAAATCATATTTATGTGTTGAAGAAATATATGTTATTTAATTCAATTGATTATCCTTTGGGAAGTAAGAGAAAGGCTTACATTGTTTGCTTTTGTGTAAAGATGCCTCAACCATCCACTCCAGTTAAGCAAAAAATTAAAGTGAGCTAGGCAAGAGGTTGATGATTGATTGATTTGGATGATTGCATGATTTCCTAGACTAATGTCCTATGAGTATAAAGCACAGTTATCAGGAAATCACTTGATCATCAACCAATGTCGCATATTATAAGAAGGAGACAAACCTAAGAGGGTGAAGGCCGATGAAGAAACATCTAGGAGGTACTATCCCCTGCGTAGGACATTGTTCATTTGTCATGTTTTTTTTCCTTTTCCTAAAGATTGTATCCATTTTCTGCAACTTTTATAAACATTTATGTCCCTTTTATATACCTATGGAGGTTTTGGGGGATAATGGATTGGTTTTAAAGAGCATATATTTCCTTCAAATGTGTTAGGCCAACCCTTGGCTTAAAAGGGTTGCCCAATTACGATGCGTGTTTATTACAATATATTTTGTGTGGTATAGCTATTTTATGTGCTTAAATGTGTTATGCTGATTTGAATCAAAGGAGAATTGATCGAGTCCCATTTTTCAAAGAGCACCTCTAAGCAGAAATATACCCCACTATACAAAAGTCTGACCAAACACACTCCAAGTCTCCCAAATCTCTCAGAAAAGTCCGCAATCATTCTTAAAACTTCCTGAATTCTCGCTACCATTTTAGGAATGTTGGCTATAGACTTAGAAGAAGTCATTATAGGAAGAACCGAAAAGAGCAATAGAAAAATTGCTCAAGTTAAGAGGAAATTGGTAGAGTTAGTTTGAACTACTACGTAGGGCATGATTTCTCCTTCGTGGGATACGTAGGCAGCCTTTTGGCTCGGCCCTTAACTTCAAAAATTTTGTTATTGTCCACTTCCTTGAAAGAATACATAAGGTCGAAAAGAAGAAGAGTTGAACTTTCCTGATAAATTCCACTTATTCAAACAAATTAGCAAAATTTTGTTCATTGAATTCTTGAGCCGTCATTACCCCATGGATCAATTTGTATGAGAGGAGAAACAAATTTATGTGTTTACTTCCCGCCATAGCATCTTAAATTGTTTATTACTAACAAAATCTAATATGTCAACCTTTGAGTTGTTTTTTCTTTACAGGTAATAGAAACTATTTTGTGTTGACATAAAAAAGGCAAAATATCCCTACTTCACTAGATCAAGGAAAAAGTGTGATACCACCATGGAAGAATTCTCCAAAATAGCTAGAATCAAGGAAGATGAATCGAAGAAAATGTTGCTGAACTGGACACTCTACTTATTACTCTGAGATAAATAGGATAGATGGAAAATGAAATTTAATTTTTTTCATAAAGTCGATAATAGTAAGGACGAGGCCCAACACCCACCCTTTATGTTTATCTACTTCTCTTTTATTTTATTTTTTTTATTTCTTATGCTTTAAAAAAGGCATAGACCCACACTCTTGTAGGTCATCGATAGAGTTTATAAATATTTTCTCAAAACTTAGTATTAGCCTCTCTTATTGCAAAAACCTGTATTGTTTATTTTGTTATCTACTTGATATATCAAACTTGTTTGGGTTTTGATAAAAGTAATAAACATCTAAAACCTACCAATGTTATGTCATGTTAAGAGAAAAATGAACAAATCAATAAAGATAATGATGAATAGGAGATAATATCCCTAGAACAATCAACAAAAGATCCAAAGAGTTCAAGAATCAACAAAGCCTAACCTATAAGAAATTGAGGTGGTTAATAGGGGACAATGACCAAGTTAATAGAATCAAGGTCGATGTATATCTAATAAAATTAAGGAGGAAGTTATGAAGCAATTTAAGTCTAAGGTTGTATAGGTTATAAGATATCCAACATGGATAGCCAATATTGTTCTAGCTTCAAAAAAGGATGGCAAGATCAGAATATGTGTTGACTACAGAGATTTGAATAGAGTCAGTCCTAAAGATAATTTTTAGCTACCCAACATCCACATCCTCATCAATAATTGTGCGAAGTATGAAATTTAATATTTGGTGGATTATTTTGTTAGGTATAATCAGATATTAATGGATAAGGAAGACGCATAAAAGACAGTTTTCATTATGCCCTGGGTGTTTATCATTACACAATGATGCCATTTGGTATCAAGAATGATGGTGTAACATACATAAGGGCTATGCCGATGATTTTTCATGAAATAATTCATAAAGAGATTGAGGTGTACATGGATGATGTAATTATCAAATCCTATAAGATTTTAGATCATTTGACACATCTGGAAAAGTTCTTCAACTGACTAAGAAAGTATAACTTGAAGTTGGACCCTGCTAAGTGTCCATTCGGTGTGCTAGTCAAGAAATTACTTGAATTTATTGTCAGTAGAAGGAGAATCGAGCTAGACCTATCTAAGATCAAGATAATTCAGGATTTACCACCGCCAAGGACCAAGAAAGAGTCTATGGGTTTCCTGGGTCATTTGAATTACATTAGCAAGTTCAGTGCCCAATCAACAGTCATATGTGATCCAATTCTCAAGATATTGAATAAAGATGCATTAAATGAGTGGACAAAAGAATGTCAGAAAGCTTTTGACAAAATCAAGGATTATCTGTCCACTCCGTATATTTTGGTTCTACCAAGGGAAGAAAGGTCATTGTTGCTTTACCTGTCAATCTCATAAAATGCTTTTGGGGTGTCCTTGCAACATTATGAGATTGGTAATAAAGAGAAAGTGATATACTACTTGAGAAAAAATTTCACGCCATAATCGGCTTGTTACACTCTTGTAGAAAGGACGTGGTGTGCTTTGACCTGGGATGCACAAAAATTGAGGCATTATCTATCCTCGTACACAATGTTTCTCATTTCCAGAATGGATCCTTTGAAGTACATATTTCAAAAATCCATGCCCAGAGAAAAGTTAGCAAAGTGGAAAATATTGCTAAGTTAGTTCGACATCATGTATGCGACTTTTGTGGAAAATGTTGCTAAGTGAGTTCGACATCATGTATGTGACTCAAAAGTCAATCAAGGAGAAAACCTTAGTGAATTATTTAACTGAGAATCCGGTTGATAATGAGTAGTAGTCACTTTAAACTTACTTCCTAGATGAGAATATTTTATTCATGGGAGAAGACATTACAGAGATTTACCTCCGATGGAGATTGTTCTTTGATGGAGTGGTCAACTTCAAAGGCTCAGGAATTAGAGTAGTTTTTGTGTCAAAAATAGGCCAACACTATTCAACAACCACTAAATTGAACTTCCCATGCACTAATAACATGGATTAATATGAGACTTGTATCCTAGGTCTCAAGTTAGCACTTCATATGGATGTTTGTGAATTGTTAGTCATTGGAGACTTAGATTTGCTATTCACCAAATATGGGGAGAATGGACCGTGAAAAACTCTAAGATTACCCCTTACGTAGAACTGGTGGACGATTTGTATGGAATATTTAAGGAAGTTTATTTCTAATATATCCCGAGGATACAAAGTGAGTTTGTTGATGTTTTGGCCACTATATTTTCTATGATTCAACACCCAGATCAGAGTTACACTGATTCTTTAAAAATAAGCTTAAAGGATCAACCCACACATTGTGCACATGTCAAAGATAAACTCGATGAAAAGCCATGGTACTTTGATATTAAAAGGTATGTAGAATCTAGAACATATCCTGGAGAGGCCAGTAATAATCAGGAAAAGACAATCTAGTATTTGGCAAAGAAGTATTTTCCAAAGTAGGGAAATTCTTCTTAAGAGGACTCCAAACTTTGGATTTCTAAGATGTGTTGAGGTCGCGGAAGACACAAAGCTAATAAAAGAAGTACCTGTTTGAGTCTGTAAGCCCCATATGAACGGATTTGCCCTTGCTAGAAAGATTCTAAAAATTGGTTAATTCTGGTTGACTATGGAGAATGATTGTATCAAGTACATGTAGAAGTGTCCAAAATGCTAGATACATGGAGATTTGATTCGAATGCCTCCACATGAGCTCTATGTGATGAGTTTACCTTGGCCTTTCATAGCTTGGGGTATGAATATTATCGTACCAATAGATCCGCATGCATCAAATGGGAATAAATTCATTTTGGTTGATATTGATTACTTCACTAAGTGGGTCGAAACTGCTTCATATAGAGCTGTCACAAAAAAGGTGGTTACAAAATTTATCAAGAATAACTCAATTTGCCAATTTGGAGTGCCAAAATCAATCATTACTGATAATGGGGCTAACTTGAATAGTCACTTGATGAATGAGATTTGTGATCAGTTCAAGACTGTTCATCGCAACTCAACTGGATATCGTCCATAGATGAATGGAGTAGTGGAAGCCACCAATAAAAATATCAACAATATCTTGAGAAAAATGGTTGAAAATGATAGATCATGGAACGAGATATTTTCTTATGCCCTGGTAGGGTACCAAACAATAGTTCAAACCTCAACTGGGGCAACCCCTCATCTACTTGTTTATGGAAATAAAGTTGTGATACCTGTTGAGGTTGAAATACCTTTCTTAAGGATTATTCAATAGGCTAGATTAAGTAATGAAGAATGGGTTCGCGCTCGCTGTGAACAGCTCATGTTAATTGATGAGAAAAGAATGGTCGTCATGTTTCATGGGCAGTTGTACCAACATAGAATGATCTTTGCCTTCAACAAGAAAGTAAGAGCTCAAATATTTAAAGTTGGGAAATTGGTTCTCAAACACATATTCCCTCACAAAGAAGAGTACAAAGTCAAGTTCGCACCGAATTGGCAAAGACAGTACATAGTTCGCAAGGTACTATCTGGAGGAGCTCTAATTTTATTTTAGATGGATGGTCAAGAGTGCACCAAACCAATCAATTCTGATGCGGTAAAGAGATACTATGATTCAAGGTCATTTTGAGTTTTTGTTTCTTTGGTATATTTGTAATCGCCTTTATGATGGTATTTATTTTATGATATGTAATTTCCTCGAATCCCTTTTCTTTTATGTACGAACTATGTTTGACCTGAATTCCCAAGTAAGGGATATATAGGTGGCCTATGTCGGCTTTGGTCAACCCCTTTAGATAATTTAGTCTTTCTTTTTATGTATAAACTATGTTTGACCTGAATTCCTAAGAAAGGGATATGTAGGCGTCCTATGTCGGCTTCGGTCAACCTATTAGATTTATTAATATATCCCTAGCATAGTCCTGAACTAGGTTTGACCTGATTCCATCTTTAATGGGATACGTAGGTGCCCCAATGGCTCGGTCATATAACCCCAGGAAATGAAAACTTAGGCAGAATTTTTGAGAAAGAATCTCAAAACTTTACAAGAGGAAGATCATCATCCGATAAAGAAGATGACGACCCCACCCATGAAGAGTTCAGATCCTCTCAATCTAAGATCATCTTAAATAGTATTAAACAGGGGAAGAAATTTTGAGGTCTTCAAAATTTCCACTAATATATTGGAATATATTTCAAATCCCCTAGCACCACAGGTTAAAGGCATATTTTGGATATCACTAGATGGGACCAAGTTTAGGTAGACTATATATCTGGCTATGAAAAAACTTTTGAGAAGAACCCTCGGTGACAATGATGATCCCTGGAATTCCTCCATCAAATGTTGGATACAGTCAAAACCAAGAGAAATATATTCATTGAGCTAGTACATAACATGACTGGCATATATTTTCTAAAGCTTTTACAGAAGTTATGAAACTTGTTTTTAAAATTAAAACTACTTTCGATAATCTATAGAAATATTTCTACTTAATTGATTTACTAGGCATCTAGTAGAATGGCGATCCAGGGTGCAAGTCCCAACATAACGGAGCACAAAAAAGATAGCTAGGAGCAAACCAAGGATCAAAGGATGTCAACATGGAGTAGTTTCACTCAAAACTAATTATGATTTTGTGGATGTAGGTATCAATACACAAAAATGGGAATCTTTTTCAAAAATCCCCAAGTGAGTTGGGACTTACACCAAAGCTTATAATTCTCAAGAACGGTATTTTTGAGTACCCCCAAATATGAGTTAAATACACATTTATCGAAGATCTTTTGTATTGTCTATCTCATTTCTTGAGACTATGAAGGAAAAACAAAGATGTCTTATCTTCTTTATGAATATTGTATTTAGATTTTTTCTATAATGGCTAGAAATAGCGACTTTGTGTCTACTAAATATTTACCTTGAGTGTAGGTACGGTCAAATGAGACAACCCTATAAGGACAGTAATGACCCTGTAGGTCATTTTCCATATTCCGCTTATTTTCACTATTAGAGCTTTTCTATAGTTTTCCAAAGTCATTTATGACTTGTTGGAACTGATAGTTCAGTTACCGAATAGTTCGTTGGTTTTTAGAACCAATTTCCCATTTAGAAGTCTTCATCGATTCCAAATGGCCGCTGACCTAAAACATCAGTAAAATAATTTCGGAGAGTTTACAAGCCTCTTTTCCACAACTAAATAAACTTTTCACTCCTCCCGAGCCAAAGATCGTCTAAAATAAAACACTATCTTTTCTACTGATTGAATCGAACTATAAGTAGTCTGATTCCTTGAGTCTCGAGGATATGTAGGTTGGGATCTATGCTGAAAATTCAACCGCATTCCGACCTCCCCCCCCCCCCCCTTATGCATATTCCTCAGCTTATCGGTTTCACTAAAATTTAAAAATTAGAATAGCTGGTGAATTTTTTAAAAATCGTGCTTAAAATCAAGTGTTGTAAACTACAAGTAGCCTTAGTTTTCATGTAACCTAAACTATGTAGTAAACCCGATACATGGGTCCGACCATAACTCCTTGAAACTCGTGCAAAAACAAACCTTTTTTAAGAAACGAATTTGTGATCAGACACAAATTAAGAATGTCAAACTCCCTTTGTCCAGGGTTACTTGCATCCACCATACCCAAAGGGAGGAGGCAATTGTTGATACCCAATTTATTCCCTCCATAATTAAGTTTAATCTCAAGCTTCTTTGATTTTAAATAAAATTACAACATTTATTTTATTCAAATAAAAAAAATTTTCAAAGTATTTAACTGGGTAATTTTGTCATTTTAAGTAGTGATTATATTATCGTATTCAACTATACGAAATTGTATAATTTTATTACTTAAATATAACTTTACAAAATATCGGATTTTAATCAAGGCTTGTCTTGAAAGTTAAGTCAAATGGGTAAAATCTTGATTTAAATATGATTTGTTCTCAAAAATAATTTATTTGGAGAAATATTTATTTGATTTTATCTAATCAAGAAGCTCGGGATTAAAGGAAGTATTAATTCGTATCGAATTTCAATTTAATTTAGGCAATCTATTAGATGTAGCCATAACTAAAACCAAATTGGCCATAATTGTAATGCAATCCACCAATTGATTTTTAATTTGGTCAAAATTAAATAAATCTATTAAATTTTAAATCCAATTGGGGTTATATTTTAAATAACCACAAAATCTCAAAAAATGACTTAAATCTACCCAACCTTATTATTTTTCCATCTTTGAAATTCAAAATTTGCACTAGATTGTTTAATTCCATCTCAACATTGTCCTCTTTTCCATTTGAATTTTTAAATTTGTACTAGTATGTACAATTCCACCGCAACCTTATTCTTTTTTCGTTTTTGAAATTCAAAATTTGTACTAGATTGTACAATTCCACCTCAACCTTGTTCTTTTTTCATTTTTGAAATTAAAATTTGAAATTCAAAATTTATACTATATTGTATAATTCTACCTCACTTTATCCTCCAACAAACATTACACTCAATTTAAAATTTTTAAAACACCCCTAAGTTCTTTCTCCCACATTGGTGGATACAGAGAATTGAATCACTATCCTTTTCTATAAATACTATCATTATTTTGGTAGAAAATAAGTCTAAAAGAGTGGAAAAAACTTTTGAGCAAAGAGTTAAATTTTTTTTTAGTAAAAATTTTCAAACGGTAGTCTAATCGGGTTACTCGAAAGATTGCTTTTCGGTGGTGATCAAGACTCCGAAGAAATTTCGAAGTTTCATTTTTGCTTCTCCAAAAAAGGTAAGCACACCTTTCCCTTTTTTGTTTTATTATCGTTTTCTTCTTCATCTCCTTTTTTATAGTTTGTAGTCGTAATTTTGTTTTCTCGAATTGTTTGTTGTAGGCGGCTTTGAAGTCTATAGGATATTGTGGTATTAATATTATTGGTTTTTTTATGTTCATGGTATAAAAATGAGATAACGATAATTGAACGTGTTTCTTTTGCCTTATTCTTTGATTATTAAGGATAAAGTTTCGATCTTTGCTTAAAAGACATACTCATGCATTGGATAAATTCATTATTGACGGATATGTTTGTTTTTACCATGTAAAGTTATTTTCTTTATGTTGAAAAAATAGTTAATATTGATTGTTTCTCCTTTTGTCCTTATTCTTTGATTATTATGGATAAAGTTTCGATCTTTGCTTTAAACACGTACTCATGCCTTGTTTAGATTCATTATTGATGGATATGTTTATTTTTAGCATGTAAAGTTGTTTCCTTTATGTTGAAAAAAATAGTTAATATTTATTGTTTCGACTTTTGGCCTTATTCTTTGATTATAATGGATAAAGTTTTTATCTATGCTTAAAAAAAAGTACTCATGCCTTATTTAAATTCATTGTTCGCGGATGTGTTTGTTTTTGCATGTAAAGTTGTTTCCTTTATGTAGAAAAAAATAGTTAATATTGATTGTTTTGCCTTTTGTCTTTATTCTTTGATTATTATGGATAAAGTTTTGATCTTTTCTTAAAGGGTGTACTCATGCCTTGTTCAAAACCATTGTTGGCGGATATCTTTGTTTTCAGCGTGTAAAGTTGTTTCCTTTATGTTGAAAAAAATAGTTATCAGTGTTTATTTCGCCCTTTTTAAAATTAGATGGATAAAGTTTCTATCTTTGCTTGATTAAAATGTGTGCTCATGCTTTGTTTAAATTCGTTATTGGTGGATATGTTTGCTTTTAGTATGTAAAGTTATTTTCTTTATATTGAAGAGGAATGGTTACTAGTGTTATGGGTCTATGAAATTGTTTCTAAATTTGATGTAGTGAGTTACCCATATCTCTGAATTTGGTGTTATTTTTTAAAGGCATATCATGGTGTGTTATGTTTGTAGCCTAGCGATTTGTAAAATCTCCGCTTATGCTTGAGAATACTATTTTATCATCTCATCATTTATCTATTAAGTGTCGAATTTTTGAACACATATTAATTCTTGTTTTTTCTTTTTCTCTGCACGAATCTATTTTGGAGTCCAAATGGACTCCTTTCCTCTTGCATTTCGTAATGGGTCAATGAGGCCCACCTCTTCGAGTCAAGTCTGAAGTTTAAACCCAAGATCTACTATATGGCTTGCGAGTGCAAGAAGATCGAAGAAGAAGGAAAATAAATCAAAACTCATTGATGAGGTCGCTAAGAGACTTGAAAAGTCTTGATTTTTATTATTATCTTACTATTTATTTATTTATTTATCTATTTGTTCATTCATTTGGGCTTCAAATCCAAAGCTGTAAATTAATACAGGTGAAGCGGTTGTGGGCTGACAACCCAAAGTGACTATTTTAGGATAGGTGCAGATGGGACAAAAGCCCAAACGAATAGTTTAGGACAAGTTTCATATATTTGGGCCCAAAGGAATCTAAATTTCTCAATCCCTTCCCTTTGCCTTTTTTGCTATGTTTATTTATTATTTAATTCCTAAGGCTTAGTAAAATTCCCTACTAAGTCGTCAAAAGTTGTTTTTGGATAAACCTTAAAAAATATTTTCTTAATCAAAAACCAACTTCTTTTCTCCAAGTAAGTCAAACAATCGTTTTCAAATAGTCCAGATAACCGCAAGTTAGCGAATACTCTTTATGTCTTAACAACCTTCCAAAAGTATTAATAGGAACCACTTACTCTGAATTTTCAAACTTAAATGATTTTTCTATTTTTTTTATTATTTAAGTAATTTTAAGATTTTTCTTGATTTTCCTAAATAAATTAAGTGGCGACTCTATTCTCGAGTTTAAAAACTTTTTTTCGAAAGCATTTGATCTTGTGAAAAACACCAAAAAGTTATTTTTCCCGCAAAACAGCTCGAGGTATAGGTTTTTTTTTGTTTTTTTAGTCCTGAGTCTGCTCAGGCCATCATTATATATTTGTTGCATACTGGGTACCCCCACCATTCAACTGTGGGCACCAGAGCAGAATTGATGGCAAATGAATTGTGCTGCACGTCGATCGGTGGCACATCATTAACTTATTCCATACCATTATCATTTTTATACCTTTCTTGTTTAGAGCTGGACTCAGCATCATTATCTACCTCCGAAGGTGGAGGTGAGTTAGGAGGGGATATACCCGGGTTCTTTCTTCTTATTCCCCGTGAAGGTGTTTCCTACGGAGTTGCTATCTTCTTTTCCTTTGCATTCTTTTGTGCTGTTGTATTACCCTTGCCCTTCGTTGGGTATTCGTATAAGTCACCGCTACTGTTGGATGACTAAGTAGACTCAGAACTAGTAAATGGTGCCTTTTTGTTGTCTTTCTTAGCCACTTGCTTGGAAGAAGATGAACCTTTTTAGAGGCATTGTACCTAAAAGTACACATTAATTAGTAATTAAATCAAGAAAATAAAGCAAAAATCAGAAAATAAACTTCAGTGTGCATGTTTTGTTTAGGGTACAAGTGGGGGTACTAGTCGTATCGACTGGGTTCAACTCGTATGACTGAGTCGTATACTAGACAGAATGTAGGACTGTGTTCACTGGTCTGCTTACAAGTCCTCCTAACCAGTCGTAACAACAAGGTATGACTCTTTACTAACAGTCGTAAGAAGATCAGAAACAACTTATAATTCCTCCCAAGTCAGTATGACTTTAGTGTACGAGTCGTTTGGTTTGGGTACCACATATTTAGGAAAGTCATACCCATACCAGACTTCAAACAGAGTTATACTTCTATATTGACAGTGGATACGAGTCTTATTACAACCTC
Source organism: Capsicum annuum (assembly GCF_002878395.1). Lineage (NCBI taxonomy): Eukaryota > Viridiplantae > Streptophyta > Magnoliopsida > Solanales > Solanaceae > Capsicum > Capsicum annuum. The sequence continues at coordinate 211,737,903 of NC_061122.1, read as the reverse complement.
GTTACCAGTGGGTACGAGTTGTAAGAAATCTTATATCCACTGAAACATGGAAGTTCAACTTTGATAGTGACTCCAATTCAAGATTCCTAAACTACCTACTATATTTTGCAACAGTATTACCCAATTTTAGTCAAAACAACACATATTATCAACACTCAAAACCAAGTTAACCCCCAATTTCCATTTTCAACTTAAAATCTATGAACTAGGGTACCAAAATTCAACATATACATAAAATGAACTCATAGAAAGTTTATCATACCACACATTAGCAATATCAACTTGAAATAAAATGCATTTGTGTTCAAGAAGTTACACTAGTAGCTTGTGATTTCCTTCCTCAAATTCATGCCTAAATCATGTAATGTGATGAATTTGAGCACGTTGGTGTGTGATTCGTGATGATTTCATGCCTTAGGAGCTCAAAATTCAATCAAAGACGAAGGTATAGTGGTGTAGAACTAGTTTTAGACCAATTTTTAAACCAATATTCAGGTACCCTTCTTTTCTTTTAAACTAATTTTTGGGTCAGGTTGACCCGTTACCCCTAACCTAGTAAACTTGGGTACGAGTCATGGGTACGACTAGCACCCAGGCTTAAGGGTCTTTTCCTTAACTCGTAAAGACCTGGAACCTTGCCTGGGTTCTGAAGTCAATATGATTCAATGTGATGAGTCGTACCTTGTGGGTATGACTCGTTCTAATAGTAGTATCCATCTAGAAACTTTAACCTGGAATTGCATAATCTCTCAGAACCTTACGACTCCTACTCATGAGTTGTGCCCTTTAGATACGATTCGTAAAGAGTCCATATGACCAAACTTTTTGAGCATTTTTGGATATTGTCTACAATCTTTAACCCTACACACTAAAAAAATATATTACTGTAATACGCCGGGAAATTTTTCATTGAAATTTTGAGCGTAAACATGTTGGGTTCTATCTTCTAGAATGAATTATAAATTTTTTCGTATGGAATTTCTTAGATTATGACCCACCATTCCGTAGAGTATCAAATAATCTTTCCAACTATATGTGGATCATCCAAAACGGACACCCGAGCAACGAGTTATGAACATTCCGATCGAACCGTGAATAGTAGTGATCAGTAAAATGTGCAGGAAAAAGTACTGAGGCCTGGCGTATTTTTTCTCCAACTTTAAATGATTATAACTCTTTGTACATAATGATCTGGGTGATCTACTATATATCAACGGAAATATATACGAGTCCTCGTTCCAATGAAATTGGTTTCATCCAATTTGTCTATTGGAGCAAAAAGTTATGGTTGATCTACTTCAGCCTATCAAAAGAAAATTTCTTGGTCAATTTCAAACAATCATAACTCCTCGTACACAATGATCTGGGTGAGATGCTATATATTAACGGAAAGATATGAGAGTCCTCTTTCTAATGAAATTGGTTTCATCTAATTTGGATATCGGAGTAAAACGTTATGGTTGATCTACTTCAGACTATCAAAATAGTCTATCAAAGGATAGATTCGAGAATTATTTGACTTTTAGGGGCGTTTTGGTCATTCACCCTCACCCAAAATCCGTCCAAACCCTATATTAAAGCCTATTAGAAGAATTATATGTTATATTTCATCAAATTCCCTCAAAAAGAAAACCCTAAGCTCCTACATACAACTTCAAGAACCTCTAAAGTTCACCATTAATTCTGCAAATTTATTCAAGATTCCAAGTTCCTAGTTCAAGAACTTCAAGAACCTCCAAAGTTCACCATTAATTTTGCAAATTTATTCAAGATTCCAAGTTCCTAGTTCAAGAACTCCAAGAACCATCATTCAAAGGCACGATCAACATCTCAAAAATG
>NC_061122.1:211732307-211733064 GCF_002878395.1 Capsicum annuum | reverse complement strand
AAAAGTTGCAGCAGTTTAGCTGTCATTTATTATTTGTTCAGCTGTAGTTTCTTGAATTTATGCAATCTATGTTGCATTTCGAGTAAGAAACGATGTGGTGATGAGTCTAATGAATGGTTTCAGTTGTATGCTCTATTCTCTATCTAATCTTGGCATGTCTGGTGTCATTCTAGGACGAATGTTTCCGGGGGGGAAGATGTAATACCCCAAAAAAATTTTCGTTGAAATTTTGTACGTAAACGTGTTGGATTCTATCTTCTAGAATGAATTATAAATTTTTCCTTGTGGAATGTCTTATATTATGACCCACCATTGCGTAGAGTATTGAAAAGCTTTCCAACAATATGTGGATCATCCAAAACGGACGCCCGAGCGACGAGTTTTGAACATTCCGATCGAACCGTGAAGAGTAGTGAACAGTAAAACGTGCAGGAAAAAGTACTGAGGCCTGGCGTATTTTTGCTCCAACTTTAAACAATCATAACTCCTTGTACATTATGATCTGGGTGATCTACTATATTACTGAATTCATTTTGTTGTGGATTGTCTTTGAAATGATCTGAGCTAAGTACGGGAGAAATCTTTAGCACCGAGTGGGAGGTATAAAGTGACCTTACTTCCCTAGAACTACGTGCCCCTATAGGAGTGAGCCTGAGGCTGATTTATATAGTGATCACTAGTTTGTGTGGATTTGATATCGATAGTCTTACTCCGATGGAAAGGATAGGATGGCTCTCCCCAACGTACAACCTACGTT
>NC_061122.1:211669165-211732207 GCF_002878395.1 Capsicum annuum | reverse complement strand
ACTTCCCTAGAACTACGTGCCCCTATAGGAGTGAGCCTGAGGCTGATTTATATAGTGATCACTAGTTTGTGTGGATTTGATATCGATAGTCTTACTCCGATGGAAAGGATAGGATGGCTCTCCCTAACGTAGGTTGTACGTTGGACTCCATGTAGCTCACATGGTTTATGTCGGTTATAGGATCTCCTAGTGTATGTGTGTGTGTGTTTCCTTGTGTCTATGGTGAATCATGAAGTGATTTGAAAGTGGAATTGTGAAAGTTATTCTTTCGAAAGATTTAAATGATATTTACATTATGAGAATTGATATTCTTGATGAACTGAAAGTGATTGACAAATTATATGATGACTCATATGTGTTATTATACTTATTTCATCCTCTTATGATTATGATGGTTTTCTTCGGGCTATGTGAGTCTTTCATACATCCTGCATATTTCTTATAAATATTTATGATGATGATGTTTATAAAACTGCATACACCCCTATATACTTGGTTCCTTTCCATGGTACTGACCCACATCCGAAGATGTGGTCTGTATTTTCTCGGAATGTAGCTTCAGGTGCTCAGTTCCAGGTTCGACAGTTATTGTTTGGGCAAGCTGTTCTTTATCCTCTGTTATGGTGAGTCCTCATGTTCCGAGGATATGATGTCTGATGTTGGTTTCACGGAATTGTTTACACTTGATAACTGAGTATGAGTCAGTTTGGGCATGTCTCAATGGCTCACTGGTTTTATTGATTTTCTTAGAGGCTTGTCAGACTAATATAGATGTTGGCAGTTGACTAATAAGTCGTATTTTGTTATCTTTCTGAAATTCTTTTATTCTTGGATGATGATTACTCTGTTGATATTTGAGGGTTATTTAAGGAAACCCCATTGATTTATGTTGAACTAAATGAAAATGGCTCAAAGGGTTAGCTTGGGGCTACTCGTAGCCTCAAGCACCGTGTGACGCTCCGGGACCCGTTTTCCGGGGCGTTACAATTACCCTATAAATACATAAGTACAAAGCTTGGGTTTCTCCCACAGATCGCTTAATTTAACATCACAGCATGACATGACTAAGTTGGATTCTCAGATTTTGCCAGATAGACTCATGGGTTGCCTCTCATGCAACGCTTGATTTAACATCATGGCACTATGTAATTTCCTTGGTTTCTCAGAATTCATCATGATCCATTTAAGAAATTACACTAACTTCCTTATTGTTGCCCATGTAGTGCTTTACTTTTTGCCCATTCACTTTGAACAGGCTTCACCATCTCTCTTTAATTCCAAAGCACTATATGGGAACACTCTTAGCACAGTAAAGGGACCATACCATCTAGACTTCAACTTACCTGAAAACAAGTGAAGTCTTGAATTGTAGAGCAATAATTGATCACCTTTTTTGAAGATTCTTTTCTCAATTTTGCGATCATGATGCTGCTTCATCTTTTTCTTGTAAATAGTAGAACATTCATAAGCCCAGAGTCAAAATTCACCCAAAACATTCATCTTGTTCAACCTTGACTTGGTTGTATCCTGCCACTCAAAATTTAGCTTTTTAAGAACCACAGTGCTTTAAGCTCAAGCTCCACAGGTAAGTGACAAGCCTTGCCATACACTACCTAATAAGGTGAAGCACTAATTGAAGTCTTAAAGGCTTTTCAGTTGCCCATAATGCTTTATCTAACTTTTGTGACCAATCAGTTCTATTGGCATTCATTGTCTTCGCCAAGATAGACTTCATTTCTCTATTGGACACTTCAACTTGCCCACTAGTCTGTGGTATAAGGTATTTCCACTTTGTGTTTTACTCCATACTTTTCAAATAGGTTTTAGAATAGACGATTACAAAAATGTGACCCACCGTCACTAATGATAGCACGAGGGTGCCAAATCGAGAAAATATATGATTTTTCAAGAATGCAGTGACACTACATGCTTCATTGTTGGGGAGCGCTGCTATTTCCACCCATTTGGATACATAATCCACAACAAATATATATTTCATGACAAACAAGCTCATAAAAGGTCCCATGAAATCTATACCCCATACATCAAACAATTCTAATTCTAAAATAGGAGTCATAGGCAGTTCATAGTGTCTAGAGATATTACCCTGGCGCTGACATTGGTCACAAGCAGAAGCAAAATCATATGCATCTTTGTAGATTGTTGGACAATAATACACCCACTGCAAGATTTTGTGAGTTGTGCAGGTTCCTACATGATGACCCCCAACTGATGAAGAATGAAAAACCTCAAGTATGCTCACCATATCTACCTCAGGTATACACCTACGAATAATCCCACCCGCACATATTCTAAATAAATAAGGCTCAACCCAGAAAAATTTTTTTACCTCATGCATAAACTTCTTTCATTGTTGGAAGGAAAGATCTCCTGGGACTAGATCACTGGCCAAATAATTTGCATAGTCTGCAAACCATGAAATTAGATCTTGGGAAGCTTCCAATAACTGCTCATCTAGAAAACTGTCATCAATCTCTAGCCCATCTTCCACTTTCTGCATAGCTTCCTCTTCATGTCGAGACAAGTGATCCGCAACTTGGTTCTCCGTGCCTTTTCTATCCTTGACTTCAAAATCAAATTCTTGCAGCAAAAGTACCCACCTAATAAGTCTAGGTATCGCATCTTTCTTTGCCATCAAGTACCATAATACTGCATGGTTCATGTGTACAACTACCTTCGTCCCAATCAAGTACGACCTAAATTTTTGAAAGACAAAAACCACCACCAACAGCTCTAATTCAGTCACTGTGTAGTTCTTTTGAGTAGGGTTCAATGCCTTGCTGGCATAGTAGATAGGATGAAGAATTTTTTCTTTTCTTTACCTCGGATAGCACCTAAAGCCACTCCATTTGCATCACACATAACCTCAAAAGGCAATGACCAATCAGGAGACACAATGATTAGAGCCAACACCAACTTCTCTTTTAGGCTTTCAAAATCCTTCAAACATGCATCATCAAAAACAAATTTTACCTCTTTCTCAAGAAGATTGCAAACAGGATTAGTAGTCTTCGGGAAATCCTTGATAAAATGCCTATAAAAATCTACATGCCTTAAAAACCTCCAAATTTCCTTCACCGAAATTTGTGGAGGTAATTTCTCAATCATCTCTATTTCTTCTCTATCAACCTCTATGCCCCTTTTTGAAATCATGCGCCCAAACATAATACCTTCTTTAACCATGAAATGGCACTTTTCCCAATTAAATACAAAGTTCTATTCTTTACACCTTCTAAAAGCATAAGCCAAGTGTACTAGGCAGTCATCCAAAAAATCACCAACGAACAAAAAATCATCCATAAATACTTTAATGGTGTATTCTACCATATTAGAGAATATGGACATCATACATCTCTGAAACGTGGCTGGAGCATTACATAGTCCGAATGGCATATGTCTGAATGCAAAAGTTCCATAAGGACATGTGGGGGTAGTCTTCTCTTGGTCTTTAGGCACAATAGTGATCTGTTGTAACCTGAATACCCATTAAGAAAATATTACCATCCACTGCTCGCTAACCTGTCTAACATCTGGTCTATAAAGAGCTTGGGAAAATGGTCCTTCTAAGTCCTTGCATTCAAGTTACTATAATCCATGCATACTCTCTATCCTGTGACTGGCCTTATTGGCACTAGCTAATTTTTCTCATTAGGCACAACAGTAATCTCTTTTTTTTAAAACATATTGTACCGGACTGACCCACTTGCTATTAACAATAAGATATACTACACCAACATCTAACCACTTAATTATTTTTTTCCTTTATCACCTCCTTCATTGGAGGATTGAGTCGACACTGATGTTCTATACTTGGAATACACTCAGGTTTAAGTTAAATATTATGAGTACAAAGGCTATGTGGAGTACCCATAATGTCTGTAATGGACCATCCAATGGCCCTCTTGAATCTCTGTAATACTGAAAATAATGCTTCCACTTCTGAATCAATCAAATCGGCTATAATAATTATTGGCAAAGTATTATTGGCCCCCTAAAAATGTATATTGAAAATGAGAAGGGAGGGCCTTTAACTCTAAGACTGGTGGCTCTATAATTGATGGGCGAGTAGGTGGAGTAGTTCTATTTTTCAGATCTAAATCAATATTCTTTGGTGTATAAGTATACTAACCACTCCTATAAAGTACACAAACCATATCATCATACTTATCTATGCGTTACTATCAAAGTTTATGATCATGACTACAAGAGCTTCAACACCCAACCTCTCTTCAATAGGGATAGCAGCATCAGAACCACCATACTAAAGAGTAACTGAATCAACATCATAGAATCAATCTGCTTCATCATCATACATATTAATCGCAGATATCACTCTCAACTCATCAGGCTGACTCATAGATTTGAATACATTGAATATCACTTGTTCATCATTGAGTCTCAGCACCAGATGTCCTATCTCGAAATTAGTCAATGTCCTTCCTATAGAAAAGAATGGTCTTTCTAAGATAATTGAGACTAGAAGTCTACTTCGCAATCTAATATCACTAAATTCGCAAGAAAGATGAAAGAAGCCACCTTCACCAATACATCATATACGATACCAATTAGCTTTTTCACAGTCATGTTTGCCATTACTAATCTCATTGTGATTAGTTTAGGAGCTCCCAGCCCCAACTATTTAAATACTATAAATGGCATAAGGTTGATGCTAGCACCCAAATCACACAAAGAACGAGCAAAGTTGTAAGATCCAATAGTGCAAGGTATAGTGAAAGCACAAGGATCCTCCTTCTTCTCCACCAATGATCTAGTAGCTATAGTACTAAACTGGTGAATATTTTCGACTAGCACATAACTAACTGTCGTCTTCTTGGTGATTAGATCTTTCATCAATTTTGCATATCCTAGGATTTTATCTAATGCCTCTACAAGTGATATGTTGGCTGACAGCTCTTTTAGCATTGAAAAAAACTTCTGGTACTTACCATTGTCTTCTTTTTTTTAGCTTTTGAGGAGAAGGAGGATGAGGTCTCAGGATAGGCTTCAAAATAGGCTCATCGGCCTTATATTCTCCTTCATCTTGCTTGCTACTACTATCCAGATAAATAGTATTATTATTATTCTTTTGATCATCTATAACTAGTACCAGCTGGGTCTATGGTGGATTTACCACTTCGAATGGTAATGGCGTGGCAGTGACCATCATTCTTTGGATTAGCCACCGTGTTACTCGAGAGAGTGCCCAGCTATCTTTGATTTACTGTGGTTGATATATGACCAAATTGTTGTTCCAGCTACTTGATTGTTGTAGCATGTGACTCAATATTCTGGTTTAGCCCTAACAGGACTGCCTTGATATCCTTAAGGCAGCTCTCTTGACTTTCTTTCCCCTTGACTAACTTTGAAAACAGCACCTCCATTCTGGATTTTGAATCACGATTACCTGATGGAACATACTTGTCACTATTCTCCGTATAGTCATCTTTCCTCCATTAATCACCATCTGTCTCTCTACTTCTGTCTCTATATCTATTATTATAATAGTTTTAACCTTGATTCCCTTGCCCTTGGGCTTAGAAATCTGTCAATCTATTATCAAGATACTTAGCTTCCTTTTTATATTCAATCTTAAAAGTTCTGGAAGTAGACCCCTGTGCCACAACTGCATTTACTTTCTCAGCACTCATTGTTGCAAACTATTTTATAAGCAATCTAATATCAATAAGAAGTTATGCAACCTCTTGTGTTGCCAAATCCTGAATAGCTCCATAATCGTTGGCCACTCCAATGGCATAAGTACCTATATCATGTTCTAGATCTATAGTATACTAGCCTCTATTAGTCACTGAAATATCATCCAGTATATCCTATGCAGTATTTTATCGAAGACGCATGAATGCACCTCCTAAAATCGTATCTGCCATTACTCTCAAACTGACATTCAATGATCTATAGAGGATTTCCAAAAAATTTAATCCTTTGATTCTGTGATTAGGTACCATGCTTAGCTTCTTCTTGAACCTAAACCACGCTTCATAAAAAGATTTTGTAGGTAATTGTCTAAAGTTATAAATCTTATCTTTCAACTATAGCATCCTTGTAGGGAGGAAAAATCTATTTAGAAATTATTTACGCAACTCATGATAGGTAGTGATTAATCCTCTTGGAAGTTCCCCTAACCATAATGATACTTCACCCATCAATGAAAATGGGAACAACCTTAATCTCAAGGCTTCCTGATCTACCTCGAAATAGTATATGATGTCTAGATCCTAGTAAAATTAGCAAGATACATATTCGCATCATCAGTAGTTGATCCCAAAAATACACCCTTCAAGTTCAACAATTAGATCATGGCATTTGTAATATCCAACTTCATATTTGGGGGTAAAGCACGAGGAACGATGGATCCTGTCTTAGCAGGTTTAACATAACCCATATCCTCATCATCTTTGTATGGGTATAAGTGCCAATATGCTGGAATCAATAGAACTTTGCCTCTTTGAAATCTGTCTTGATGCGTAGCTACCTATCTAGGTCTGGCTAGTCTTTCTAGCAAAGCTAACCTTGTCTCTTCAGCTAATCCGGTCTCTTTGGTTGCTCGTCTCTCTTCCTCAGCAGCAGCTATTAGTTTTTGTACCTATAAATCTGCAATATTTTATAGATCAACTGGAGCACGCAGGACTGTTGCATTAGGATCAATAAGTAGAGGGTCTTGAACCTCATCACGAACTTGTCCTGACATACTTCTTGGTGTTTGAAGAATTCTCTCTGGATCTAGATCAAAAGAGACTTAGGAATTGTCTCTTCTCCTAGTGTTTAACATACACCGTTGTACGCCAAATCATAATAGAAAATAAAACCCGCAAGCTTCACCAATTTAATTAACTGCTCAAACCGCCTTCCTTAGCAACATCGCTAAAATTTAATGTCGCTATAAACTAACCTCCAAAAGAAGTATGTTGTAGTCAATGCCAAATATAGTAACCCAACTAATTTTGGGTTGAACCTACAGAAAAAACATTGAATAGTTGCTTAACTTAAAGTAATTCACTAGCAATGTGAAAAGTAAATGGGGGATTTTAGAATTATCAATAACTAGTAACCAAATCTTGAATGCTTTTAAGTTGTAAGCAATAGAAGATGAACACTAGGCTTATGTTCCTCCTAGCTTCTCAACTCTGTAAACTTCTCATATTCAATCTACCTATTAAACTACTCTACATGTAAAGTCAACAAGATATGTATTATCAACGTCTTGTGAACGTGTTGATAAATCTCACCCTTTACCTTGTGAGTCTTAGGGAGTCACCTTATTATTCCTTGTTTACAACTTCAATTCACTTTTACCTTTTGAATCTCAAGTGATTAGATGAGATAATAGAATGGTAAGATGGAAGTGAATCTTAAATTACTATCTTGATCTTCTTATCCTAATCACAACTCCACTGTGAGGACATCTATAATACAGGATATGCCCAAGATCCGCAGTAGCCCTGAGGTCAATTATTGTGAAGAAGATTAAGATTTATGCATAAAATATAGAATATAAAAATCTACCACTTCCTTTACATAGTTAATCCACTAGGGTTCCCACAACCTAGTCAGGGAAATTAGTTGCTCATGTTTATGCAAGAATCCATAATTATCAGTGAAGAATACATGTAATTAATTATACAATAATACAATGAATAAAATCCCAAGTCTTTGATTGAATAAAAACCCAAAATCTCAAGAATAATTGTAAAAGTAAGCAACTATTGTCAAAATACGTAACCTAATAAAAGATAAACCCTAAGGTATTTATAGTATCTCAAAAATACTTTAAAATCCTAATAAAAATAGAAAAGGTAATGTTATGTCAGCACAAGGTACGACTCTTTCTTCAACTCGTACTGACATCATACGAGTCGTACCATGGCTCTCGTATCCAATCAAGTGTATGCTCTTCCAGGATTCAAATTTCTGCTCTACTTATGCTTGGTTCATACAAGTCATACTCAGACTTTTCACTCATATTTTTCTGATACTTCAACTATGATTTGCTTCCTTGGGTTCTGCTCTATGCATGACTTTATGATACGGCTCGTATCCTCATCATACAGCTCATATTCTCAGTCGTATCTTCTTTATACTTGGTTTTTCTTCTTATGCTTAGGTTTTGTTGATCTTTCTAGTCATCCTCTAAGTCATATGAGGTGTTGATGACTCATGAAGAGACTCGTACCTAGCTGCAACTTGGTCTTTTTAGGTCTTTTTCTTCCAATTTCTTTCCAACACTACTCTAGACCTGTTTTACATACAATAACCACAAAGGTACACCATACTACCAAACTGACCTAAGTTCAAGCAAAATTTCACTATTTTAAGCACCAAAAGTGTTGTTTTTCCACGACACATCAGTACCCAAGGCCCATTAGTTTAAATTCATATTTGGTAGACTTACCGAGGACATAAATTTATATATCACTTAAAAATTTAAATTTCCTTCCAAATGTTTCTTGTAATACTTTTGCAAATTCTCAGAAGTGACATATCAACACATGTACCAAATCCCATTTGAACTCTAAAGGAAAGTGTGCCTGAGCGAGAGTGGTCTAGAATGGGTGATCCCCTGGGAAGTCTTGGTGTTGCATTCCTTATTTTGGATCCTTAGAGTAACTGGTAAAGGTTTTTCCATGTGACTATAGAGGTCATTTCTTTAAGCTGAGAAAATAATTTAACAGAAATGCAAGGTAAGATAGCGTACAATAGACCACTATGGCCAGGCCCTTTCCCTAACCCTTTGCATAGCGGGAGCATTAGTGCACTAGGATGCCCTTTAGTAGCGGCATATTATGTTGATCAAAATTATTATTTATGTTTCTTTTGTTTCCAAATTTAGCAGTATATTAACTTGTTTAGTTTTTATGTATTTGTTGGGTTATGCTAAACCCGTAACTGTGTTATGACTTTCCCTTACCTGAAGTTGAAGTGCATTCAAGTTGGCTTGGATATTAAGATTATTAAAATGAAAATCTAGACTTCATAAGTAATTTATGTTGCTATTATTTCGAAATTTAGCACTATATTGCTAACTTGTTTTAGTTACATCTATCTATCTTATAAACTCGTAACTCTATTATGGCTCCGACCTCAAAAATTGTGATAATATAGTTGAAGTGTGTTCAATCTGGGTCGAACATTAGGGTCAATATAAGAAGAAAAACTCTAGACCTTAGAAGTGATATATGTTGCTTTTATTTCCAAAGTTTGCATCATATATTAGCTTGATAAATCTACATATTATTGGGCCACGCTAATATCCCGCCTATGGCAAGGTCCACGAAGTTACAGTCTTGGGTGGTTTGGGTTAGAGTCATGATCTAACATAATATATTAGCTAAGTATTGAGACTTAGTGCCATTTTAGCCTTCGAAAGTTGGCAATCTTAGTTTGAGACCTTTACATCCCTTAAATGTTGATATTTGAGTTAATTCATGATTAGAAAGGCCAATAGATGTTCCTGGACAAGTTTTAGAATTTTTGAATCTCATTTAGACCATGTTTAAGTGCCCAAAAGAGTGGGTCAATGCGATCTCGATGCGTTGCATCGACTAACGCGTTGATAGATAGTTTTTCCCTCAGCTTTAGTGTAATTCCAATGAACCGATGTAGACTCGACGCAGCGCATTGGCTATCATGTTGATTCCAACGACGTGGTACGTCAATTTGTGCATTGATAACATGGTTTTTCAGTCATTAAAAGCTACGTCTTTAGGGGTAATTGGGTTTTTTCTGAACGTCCTTCATCCCCCATACCACGAAATTAAACCCTTTGAGGAGCAATTATACTCATTCATTCTTAAAATTTCTCAAGAACAAAACCCTAGGTGATCAAATTTCAAATTAAGAACTCAAGAACTCACCATCAATCTCTCAGAATTCAGGCACTAAGGTATGTGAAGTGTTCATCCAAGGGTCCCTTCCACCCTTGGAGTCCAAGAAATCTTTTTAAACTTCTTGTATGATTGATTTCATGATATCCTTGATTGGAATTAAAGTGTATCATAACTATTGTTGTAATTGGAGTTCTATTCCATGAATTAATATAGATTTTATGTGGAAACGACTATTATGTATATACTATCATGTTAATCCATGTTAAAGCTCTTGAATTGTGCAATTTCTAATTGAAAGTGTGTTGCTCATATGTTGTTTAATATTATGTGCATAGATTATGCCTTCCAAGTATTTGATGAATTATTCATGTGAGTTAAATAGTAGAATATTATCATGTTAGCATGTATACAAGTCCATGCCATGCAAGTGTTTCATAAAATGCCTCTATAGATGCATTATGAACAAGTGTACACTTTTACGCTATTTAAAGTCATGTGATACTTTACTTTTTATGCTATCGAGTCCTGGGGGTATTTAATACCCAACAATTTTGTTGTTTACTTAGAGCCAGTGTCAGTTACGAAGTAATCTCAGTAGTGACTTGATCAGTAGAACTTAGCCAGTTACAGAAACCCAGGAAATCTCAGTAGTATTCGTAATTCAGTCGTAGTACTCAGTTTAGACCTCAGTAGCACTCTGTGCTCAATCAGTTAATAGAATTTAATAGTATTATATCAGTCCATGAAACTTAGTAAACTCAGTTTAGTTCAGTCAAACAGTAATGTTAGTAACAATTCAATCCAGCATAGTACAGACTAGAAATCAGTTTAGTGTCCATTCAGTTAGGAGTAGGATTCATCACTGAGCGAATCCAGGGATGGGGATATTTCTGTCAACAGAGGGTTTAACCCTTAGTAATAATCCCTGTGTTACAGAACTACATAGCCAACATAGGTTGAGATATCTTCCTGCCAGATACTATAAGGGTTGATACATCTCATTTGAGTTCTCCTACCAGTGAGGGTTGACGAAAGAGGTTCCTGTCAGAGAGGGTTAACTCACAGCTTGTCCTTACCTATGGAACGGTATTGATACCCTTCTAATTAGGGTTACAGGTTGGACCCCAAATTAGTTAGAGAAGGGGTATGTCGGTTAGATAACTACCTCCCACAGCCTTAATTTTAGTCTCAGTCTTAGAATAGAACTCAGTTCAGTTCTACAGATTTAGGACTATCAGATATAGTCACTCAGCTAGTACGGAACTCAGTATAGTTCCACAGAATCAGGACTTCTAAAAATAGTCATTCAGTTATCAGTAATTCAGTATCAGCATACTTAGATAACAGTAAATCGGTATTCAGTATTATCATGGTCTCAATTATGGTATAGGTATTCATGCATATAATTTTACTCAGTTATACTCATGTCATTCAGTTATTATTGTACATGCATATGAACCCATGCATTTTAGCCTACCTTACTAAGCATACCAGTATATTCAAAGTACTGACACATGATTTTCTCTTGTGCTATGATGTTTTATATTATAGGTTCAGACGTACGGGCTCCATAGCACCCTTAGCAGTTTAGATTCTCAGCATACAGAGTTAGTGTTGAGTCCTCATAGTTTGAGGACGTGATTATTTATTTTAGTATTATTTTCAGTAGTCGGAGTTAGTTGGGGACTTGTCCCATCAACTCTACAGTTCAGACAGTTTAGAGGCTTTCCAGACTAAAGTATTTTCAGTCAGTTGTTCAGTTTTTAGTATTGATGTTTAGTTTTGGTATTGTGATACCATATCCAATATTATTTATAGTATTGAACCTTATGGCTAATTTTTTGCCTACTTTCTGCATATTTATAGTATTATTATCCAGTTGTTACAGCAAGTACCAGTCATAGGTTAGCTTGCGGTCCTTCAGGATTATGAGCACTGTGTAGCATCTGGGGTACAAACTCGGGGCATTACAAACTTGGTATCAAATCCTAAGGCTCAACAATGTCCTAGAAAGTCTGAAAGTCGCATCTAGTAGAGTTTTTTGGATGGGTGTATTGCGCACCACACTTATGATAGGAGGCTACGAGATATTTTAGGAAAAGTTTTCCTTCTTTCAGTATTCATGTCGTGTGAGTGAGCATGAGCTTCAGTTAAATTCTCAGTCTAATACTTTCTCTTTCATTTACCAAATATGCCTATAAAGAGGACTACGAGAATAGGAATGGGAGACCAGTTAGAACCTCAGCCCATTTAGGCAAATCCCCTGGATAAGCACGTCTCTTATGAAGAATTTAGGGCTGGATTTACTACTCTAGACAATTCAGTCACAACTCAGAATGAACGGTCAGCTGCTATTCTAGCCAACCCAGTGGCCAATACTGCTGCAGCCAGGATTCGGGACTTCACCAAAATAAATTATCCCTTATTCTCAGGTTATAAGCTTGAAAAGGATCCACAGGAGTTCCTCGATCAGGTTCAGAAAGTCACAGATATCATGACTTCTAGTGAGAGTGCTGAGTTAGCCACCTATCAACTACAAGATGTAGTCCATACGTGGTTTAAGCAGTGGAAGGTAGGAAGGGGTGCAGATGCAGAGCCCACAGAATGAAAAGAGTTTGCTACCAAGTATTCTATTAAGTTTCCTCAGTTAGCCAAGTATGCTCTCCATGTAGTAGCAGACAATAGATCCAAAATGAGCAAGTTTGTGTCTGAGAAATCTAGTAGAGTGGTTAAGGAGTGCAGGACTATGATGTTGATTAGGGATATGGACATATCTAGGCTTATGGTCCATGCTCAACAGATTAAGGAACAGAAACTTAAGAAGAAGGAGAAAGAAAATAAGAGAGCCAAAATGAGTAGCTTTAGTTTTGCCCAGCCAGGGTTAGAGGGTGGTAACCGATCTCGATTTAGTCAGAAGTTTTCAACTCCAGTTCTATCTTTAGCTAGCACACTATTACCAAGGTTCAAGAATGGTAGTCATGATGGGGCGCCAGGCTTTAAAACCCAAAATAGTGTAAGCGGTGTTTGTACTAGTTTGTTTTACGATGAATGTGGTAAGAATCATAAGGGTATGTGTAGAGCCGATAGTGATGTGTGTTTTGGATATGGAGAATCAGGTCACAGAGTCTGATACTATCCTAAGGCTTGTCTATGAAGTCAACACAATCGTCCTTCAGCTCAGTTAGGTTGTTCGAATTAGCAGGGTTCCACTTTTAATGCCGCCAGTGGGCAGCGCCCAAATAGGCTTTATATACTTCAGTCTAGGAAAGATTGGAAAAGTTCCCCTGATGCAGTCACTGGTTTGTTATAGACCTCCCATTTATATATTTATGTCTCATCAGATCCAGGAGCTTCTCTGTCTTTTGTAACTCTTTGCATAGCAGTTAACTTTAAAGTCAGACCAAACATTAATAAAACCTTTCTCAGCCTCCACTCCAGTGGATCAATCTATCATACCCCAGCGGGTATACAGGAACTGTCCAGTTATAATATCTCAGGAAGTCAGGATTCCAGATTTCTGTAGCAATATTAGTATATGTAGAAAAGTAATGGGTGGGAATGATACCTAAACCGTCTTTAACTCAGTTTAAAGTTATGTACTTCAGTCATCATAATACCTATTCATGCTCTACGTCTCAGCTTCATGAACACAGCTTATACTCACGCACTTTCCATAGAACCGTGTGCATTTTAAGTTATTAGTATGAGGAGTTCCAGTTCACTCAGTAGTACGAATCATATTCCATAATCACGGAAGTTCCAAACTCAGGTCATGGAGCTCATGACTTCTGCACTTATGCCTTACAGTGTGTTCAGTCCCAGTTATCGTCTGAATCATAGTCTTAGTTACAGTCTTAGTTATAGTGTCAGTCTCAGTACAGTAATCAGATCAAAAACTCAGTCCAGTTTCAAGTTTGCTCGACCATAGCGTACAGTTATCAGTTACTCAGTTATTAGTATTCTAGTACCTCAGTTTATAGATTATTTTAGAACTATGTTATACACTTGGTCTTGCATTCTCAAATAATTCAACTTTCACAAATTCATGCTCAGTTATCTCATATTACACAGTTAGTCCTTACCTCGTATACATGATGTTCTACAGTTTCAGTCCAGTTATTTATACTAAGTATAGTTTAGTCTTGTAGACCCAATATTCAGCTATTAGTCATTCAGTTAATCAGATAAGTGAGTATACTTATGCATTCGTGTGCAGCGCCCATACGAATATTTTTTAGTAGTCCCAAGTGAAGTGTTGTACTAAGGTGGAGAGTATAGTTGAGAGAGTATTCAAAGGATATGTCTAAGCTTAAAAAATTTGTAGTCGACGTACGTAAGTCTTAGTCACTCTATCTTAGATGATGATTTGTAAGACTTGCCTCATATTACAGAATTGTATCCACGTTGTGATGTCTTATTCAGACAATGTCAAGAATTTCTTGCTCCCTAAAGTTGCCGGCAACTCAATAAAAAGAGTGTTAGAGAAAAGCTCCAATTGAGAATAAGTTTTCAGTATGAATTAGTTCGTAAAGCAAATAATTCAGTTTAGCAGTCAGATGGACAAATTCGTGTGGTGTGGTTTACCATTTTTCCATCTGGTCACACTATTTGAAGTCTCATAAAAGTAACTATTCTAAGATGGACCAACCAGGTAGTTGCGTGTTTAGCTCAGTTCATATATCATGTCTCAATTTCAGGCCCCAGATATTCAGTCATGATTCAGTTCGTAGGTGCCTTGTGCATTACCCTAGTTTTCCTCAGTATCTCAGCCAAGTCAGTATTCTTTGGGGGATATAATGTACCAAGAGAGAGATGCACTATAACCCCGAGCTTTCATGTCCTAAACCTCCCAGTTCTCTTCATGTAACGAATCCAGTATAGAGTAGTGGGTACTCATAAGTTGAACCTCAAGTTCCAATCTCAGTTGTAAGCCACGTATTCAAGGGGCCCCGTTCAATTCACGATATTCAGTTCATGTATCACGTTCCATTCTCAGTCTTGTTCTCATGTTCCCATTCATACATACTCTAAAAATGATCTTGGGTTCATCAGTATTTTTTAGTTTAAGTAATAGTTTTTTCTTAAACTTACTCAGTTCCATGTTCAGATTACCTTTACAAACTTGGTATATGTTATTGTTGCATATTCAGTCATACATTCATGAGTCAGTTTAGTTATGTGTTCATGCAATAGATATGTATGTTCAATTTGAGAAAATTTAGCTTATCAAAAATCCCAGTCATGCATTCATAAATCAACTTAGTAATGTACCCATGCATCAGATATGTATGTTCAGTATGAAAACCCTCTATATCAGTAATCTCAGTCATGAAATCATATTTCAGTTGTACATGTCTAGTGTCTAAATTTAGTCTACCAGTATTCCCAACTTAGTCAGTCTCATTCGAGGATGAATATTCCCAAGGGGGAGATATTGTAAGACCCCGCAAAAAATTTTATCTTAATTTAGTCCTTTAAGCTTGTTAAGGGGTCCCAAACTTAGAATATATTAGCTAAGTATTCAAACTTAGTGCCATTTCAGCCTTCAAAAGTTGCAATTTTATTTTGACACCTTTACGTCCCTTAAATGTTGATATTTAAGTGAAGTCCTGATCAGGAAGGTCAATAGATGTACCTGGACAAGTTTTGGAATTTTTGGATTTCGTTTAGACCATGTTTGAGTGCCTAAAACAGTGGGTCGATGCGATCTCAACATGTCGCGTCGACTATCGCATCGATAGATAGTTTTTCCCTCAGCTTCAGTGCAATTCCAGTTAATCGATGCAGACTCAATGCAGTGCATTAGCTATCGCGTCGATGCCAACGACACAGCGCGGCGATCTGCGCATCAATAACATGATTTTTCAGTCATTAAAAGCCGCATCTTTGGGGGTAATTGGGTCTTTTACCCACATCCTTCAGCCCCTATAACACAAAATTAAACCCTTTGGATAGCAATTATACTCATTCATTCTCAAAATTTCTCAAGAACAAAACCCTAGGTGTTCAAATTTCAAATTAAGAATTCAAGAACTCACCATCAATCTCTCAGAATTTAGGCACTAAGGTATGTGAAGTGTTCATCCAAGGGTCTCTTCCACCATTGGAGTCCAAGAAACCTTTTTAAACTTCTAGTATGATTGATTTCATGATTTCCTTGATTGGAATTAAAGTGTACTCATGACTATTATTATAGTTGGAGTTCTATTCCATGAGTTAATACAGATTTTATGTGGAAACGACTATTATGTGTATAGTATCATGTCAATCCATGTTAGAACTCTTGAATTGTGAAATTGCTAATTGAAAGTGTGTTGCTCACATGTTGTTTAATATTATGTGCATAGATTATGCCTTCCAAGTGTTTGATGAATTATTCATATGAGTTAAATAGTGGGATATTATCATGTTAGCATGTATACAAGTCCATGCCATGCAAGTGTTTGATAAAATGCCTCTATAGATGCATTATGAACAAGTGTGCACTTTTACGCTATGCAAAGTCATGTGATGCTTTACTTTTTATGCTATCAAGTCCTGGGGGTATTTAATACCCGATAATTTAGATGTTTACTTAGAGCCAGTATTAGTTACGAAGTAATCTCAGTAGTGACTCGATCAGTAGAACTCAGCCAGTTACAGAAACCTAGAAAATCTTAGTAGTGTTCGTAATTCAGTCACAGTACTCAATTTTATTATTCAGTTGTTACAGCAGGTACTAGTCATGGGTTAGCTTGTGGTCCTTCGGGATTATGAGCACCGTGTAGCATCCGGGATACAGACTCGGGACGTTACAGCCATGATCTATGAGGTTAGGAGAGGGATTTTTGGGTAACACCAATATCGTGCCTATGGCAAGACCCGCTAGGGGACTAGTGTGTCCTGGGTCGGCAGCATAATCCAGAATGACACTTGGTGGGCTTAATTTTGAAATAAAGTTGTACCCTTGTTTAGATATAGCTTTTGACATGCGGGTAAACACTTGATCCTACATGTATTTACTTGATGTTTATTCATTTGCCTATTTTGAGCTCAAATAAAGTAGGGTCACGGTATGAATCCTCCTAATACAAATATTACTAGGATGTGCCCACCTCGTAATTCTAACTTAGGGAAAAAGAGCAACACATATCACTCATAAATTAAAGTAGAGTTTTTATTAATGACCATAATGTGAAAGCCAACTTGAGCACACTTCAAAGCCATAATAAAGTTACGGCTTTGGCAGAACCAACAACTTTGGCTCAAACTTTGCATAAATATTTAGAAATTCCATTAATAAGTATAAATAATGTATCTCAAAGCCAGAAAGCAAAAAGATTTATAGTTTAGAACCCGCAAAACTTAAAACCTCAGATCCGCCTCTGACGACTTAAACTCGATTATTTTAGGCGAAACTTAATTCCTCCAACAAAGAGGCCACCTTTGCAACAAGATGTTTGATCTCGATCAATTTTACTTCAACAGGACCATCACTGCCTTCCATGTTATTAAAATATCCCAATTCTACTTCCATCCATGCATCTCCTCTCATTTTGGGCAACGTTGCAAGTTGCTCAATGTTGGCTTGTTCTTCGGTCTTAGTTTCACTCTCATAATTAACAAACCTAATAACTGAATTAGCATATTCAAGTCCATAAGACTTACGTGCCAATTTGAACACCAAATAAGCAGCATAATCTGTCTTGGGTGACAACATTTCTGCTCCTATCCTTCCGTGAATATCCAATGAACGTGCATTGGCAAGATATGCCACTTCTGGGGAATCTGCAAAAGTATTGCAAGGATAATTCTATAAATTTTCTTTTGATGATATGTAGGGCCTTATATCCTTAGCAGGTCTACCAGATGCAAATTTGGACTAATGGGATTTGTGATGACATAGATTGACTCTAATCTTCTTTCCTTCATGACTGGAAAACTCGTAGCTTTTAAGTTTCGATATACCTCTACATCATTCGATCTAAACATGACATAATTTCCTGAAGCTGTTATTTGTAAATCAGATAAAAAGTTCTTCATAGCCAAAACATGGTAGACATTTAGAAGTTGAGCTATGCTGAGGCACAAACACAGTTGCTAATATCAGTTATTGACATTCTAGAATTATTTATCATTACCATTAATTGACCACCTTTATATTCACTCGTGTTGATAAGTTTTTTCTCATAACTAATAATGTGATTGGAGAATCGCGAATCAACAATCCAACTATTTTTATAATCAATCAACTTCTCACTTATAATTACACATGCAAGTTCCTTTTCTTTGTCAGAGTTAGACGTGACAAGCTCTTCTTGCTAATTGCTTGATTTCTTCAATTGCATAACAGGTCTCAAAATCCCAAGCTTCTACTTCATCTTGCTTGTTTCGAGTAGAAGTGGCTATGTTACCTTCAATTATCTTGTAACAGCAATCTCTACTGTAGTGTCCTTTCTTTGCACAATTTTAGCACTTGTCCCTTAATTTGCATTGTCGGAATCTTGGTTTCCCTGGTTTTTGGCTCATTGACTTATTTGATGTTTATTCTTATAGTCTCCCGCTGGTGGTAACCTTCGCTCTTTATCCCATTTTCAGTGGACTTGCCTTCGCTCAATGTGTGCAAATTGTCTCTCATTAATAAGAAAGAGAAATAGTAAGGGGTTGATAGGCTTCAATTGTCTCCCCCCACCTCATAGACTAGCCTTTTTCGGTTAAGATCTCCCAGTGAATCTATAACAGCTCTACGGTAATTTAACTTGTTAAAGCAGGTTCCTAATCTATTTTATAGGTTATCATATCAGGCTTGATATGGAAAATTACAAATTGTGATAGGTTAACTTAACATATAAACTCTAATAATTATGCATTCCCTTAATTTTATCAATGTAAAAGAAGAAACAATCTTTATAATAAGCAAGCAAATAACTATACAACCTTTGAAATCAATGGCCAAAAAGAGAGAAATAAAGAGCAAATGCATTGCAGAAAAACATTTATATGAAAGACCAATGAAGTTGTAGATCAAATACTCCCAGACAACATCAGATTCTGCAGCAGACATGAATGTTTGCGAGACAGCTGAAGACCGAGCATCACCTTTTGGTGAAGTTAAGGAGAGAATTTCCGATATGCAACCTTCGGGCAGAAATTGGAAATAATCCATCAGAGAAACTCAACAGATTAAAGTTGCTGGATTTCTGTTCAATTTATATAGAAATAAAATAAAGAATACAAGATTTTGAAACTTCTTTTATGGACTGCCAAAGTAAATTTTAGTGTGACACTCTAGCTTAGGATAAGAGCCCCACATTGGCAAATTATAGGAGAGATGTCGGGTATATAAGAAAGCATGGCCTTACATCCTAGTGATGTATTTTAAAGCCATGATGGCCTAGACCCAGAGCAGACAATACACTCTTAGCAGCTCAGCTGATTGGCTACCTGGACTTTCACACTCTTAGCAGCTCAGCTGATTGGCTACCTGGACTTTCACATTGTTGGTGAAGGTTCGATTTCCCACCTTGTATGTTTAAAAAGGTAACTCTTATCAGTCACTACTATTAATAGGAGAAAAGATCCAAAATAATTCCTTAGTTTGGCCTTCCGTTCAAAATTGTCTTTATACATATATGTTGGTATGCTAATGATCCTTCAAAACGTATAACTGGTGCACTTTTCGCTCGAGCTCAAGCTATTTGTATAAATTTTCATGAATCTACCAGTGAGTTGTTTATAAAAAGATCAGCCCTGGCAACAGGGGTGGATCCTAAGTGTAATCTGTGCGTTCACAGGACCCTGGTAACTTTAATTTTGCCCAGATCTTCCATATGTATTAAAATATATATCTACTAAATAACTGTAACCCAATCATAGTTGTATATTAACTTGAACCCATCGTAGAAACCCATAAACTTAAAATTCATAACTTGAGTCCGGCAAAACAAGAAGCCCCCCTCTTTGCCAACTCCATTATCCACTAATCAACCAAAGTACATGCTGACCAAGCTCAAACTTCGCCAATATAAACATGTCAATTAATAAAATGACTATATAAATAAATTTAGAGCATAACATAGAACAATTATAATAGCAACAGGAACTGGCACAAATGGTTGTTCATCTAGCAAATCCAGTGAAAATTTGATGATATATTGCTAAAAACACCGATCCTTGCTTACAAACCAGACATTATTTAACCAAATACAATCCCCCCTCGATAGTTCCTCTAGAAGGGCCATATAAGAAGTATTTGATCAATACAAATGAGGCAAGAACAAAAGGCATCGTAAGAGGAGGATCCTTCTCTTAATTCATTCTGGACAAAACTCCATTCCTTGAACAATGAGGCCACCTTTTACATCTCCGTCTTTGCCTGTATCATTGAAAACATTTCCCATTTTTAAATCCATCCATCACCTCTCTTCAAGGGTAGCCTTGCTCTAGGTCCTCATCCTGAAAAGCAAACAACTTTAGCTTGTTGCTCCGCGTCATGGTCACTCTCATAATCGACAAATCTATCAACTGCCTTAGTATATCCCAGGCCAAAAAAACCGTCTTCCAATTTGAATACTAGATAAGCAAAATGAGTTTCAATTTAGCCTAAAGGTCCGTTTATGTTTAGCCAGTTAATCGGATCTGTTGGCTTGATATCCAAGGAAAAATCAAAACTTGAATGCTATCATAAAGAACAACTTATTTTGCTATATAGTGCTCAAATTGGAAGATGGATTTTATGGCCTTCAAAAGGCTAAGATAGTTGTTAGATTTGTTGATTCTGAGAGTGACCATGAAGTAGAGCAACAAGCTAAAGTTGTCCGTTTTTCAGGACGAGGACCTAGAGAGAGTATACCCGTGATAATAGTTGATGGGTGGCTGAAATTAAAAATGGGGAATTTTTCAAAAATAAAGGAGAAGATGGAGATGTTGAAGCGTGATTGATGGAGATTAGGCATTTTGGTTGGAAACACGACCTCATTATTCAATGAATTGTGTTTCGTCCAAAATGAAAATGAGAAGGATCTTCCTCTTAGTATGCCTTCTGTTTGGTCTCATTTGTATTGATTCAAATACATCTTTATATGGCCCTTCTCGAGGAACTATCTAGCGAGAATTGTATTTGGCTAGACAATGTATGGCTTTTAGCAAGGATCAGATTTTTCAATAACGTATAATCAAATATTCAAAAGACTTGCTAGATGAACAACCATTTGTGAAAGTTCCTACTGCCATTGTAATAGTAGTATATAATGCTCTAAATTTATTCATGTAGTCAAATTTAGGAAATTACATGTTTATGTTTGGCAGAAGTTGAGCTTGGTTGGCATGTACTTTGGTTGGTTAGTGGACAATGGAGTTATTTCTCATTGATTCCGATACTTCTCACTGAATCTTTTTTTCTTCCACGCACCATCCACAATTCCAAGCTTATTACGTCCCAAGAGAACAATTCTCATGGACCTGTACCATAAAGAGTAATTTCTATTCCGGAAAGTTGAAAGAAAATGAGAGATATGCCACTGGTATCTCCAGGTGCAAGAAATAGAGGGAAAGTTGCATCTACTGCAGCACCAACTCCAGAATCATTCTTGTTGGGTAAATGCGGAATAACAATAAAAGTATTTGTGGCAAAATAAATGAAAATAATGACACCAAGAATTTTACGTGAAACCTTTCTAAATAAGGGAAAAACCACAGACCAAGAGAAGCAACTGATATTACTATAGTAAGGACTTCTACACCGTAGTCACAAGTACAATACTCAAAGTGACTACCACACACTCAAAAGAAATAACCCTATTTTGACTCCACCTTACTAAAATATCGCTCCTCTAATTTTTCCTTCACGGACTTATTAATCTGTGGAATACCTTACTGTTCTCTATATTATTTCTCTCTCTGTTTGGTGTGTTTATCAAATGAACCGAATCTCTCAATTTATAGCAGTGAAAAATGTTGTTTCTTATGTCATTGGTGACATATAAAAATTACAATGTCAAACTTTGTAACTGGGGAGATAATTGGTTGATTTCTCCCTGCCAAAATGTTTGTAAAAACAAGCCATAGGGAAGAAACATTTCCCTTATATCATGAGCTTCCATCACTCAATTTTCAATAAAATTAATGGGGCTGGACCCCTCAAATCTCTCCCTCTAGTCCCATGCATCTAAAGGAGGTATCCTCGTTCTTCTCAGAGAGAGCTCATGCCGACAAGCTCTTTGCACAATTCGAACATGTCTTTTGGAACCACCTTTGTCAGCATATCCGCAGGATTCACTCGTGTGAATCTTCTTAACATAGAATGATTCATTCTCTACTTATTCACGAATCCAATGGTACCTCACATCAATGTATTTTGTTCTTGCATGATACATGGAGTTCTTGCACAATTCTATTGAACTTTGACTGTCACAATAGATAACATGCTCCATTTGTTGTATTCCAAGTTCTTGAAGGAATCTCTTGAGCTATATCATGTCCTTGCTAGCTTCAGTAGCCGTAATATTAGCTTCAATTGTAGATAGTGCGACGCACTTCTGCAACTTCGACTGCCATGATATAGCTCCGCCCGAAAATATAAATAAAAATTCAGTAGTAGACTTTGTTTCATCAAGGTCACCCGCCATATCAGCATCTGTATAGCCCTTCAAGATTAGATCATATCCTCCAAAACAGAAACAGTCTCCTGAAGTTCCTCTTAGGTAGCTCAATATCCATTTGACTGCTTCCCAGTGCTCCTTTCCTAGATTTTCAAGAAACCTGCTAACAACACCAACTGCATGAGCAATATCGGGTATGGTACACACCATTGTATACATTAAACTTCCGACAACGAAGGAATATGAAACTTTAGTGATGCTCTCTTTTTTCTCCTTCGTTGTAGGACACATTTTTCTACTCAATTTCATATGACCAGCAAGGGGTGTGTTAACAGACTTAGCATTCTTCATGTCGAAGCATTCCAGTACACGTTCAATGTACTTCTCCTGTGATAAGTAAAGCTTTCTTTCATCTCTGAGACGAGTAATCCTCATGTCCAAAATCTGCTTAGCATGACCCAAGTCTTTCATAGAAAAAGACTTGCATAACTGTTTCTTCAACTCATCAATTCTGGAAGCATTCTTGCCCACAATCAACATATCATCCATATACAGCAAGAGGATGATAAAATCATCATCAGAAAAATTTTGTGCAAATACACAGTGATCTGAAGAAGTCTTCTTGTATCCTTGCTCCCCCATGAAAGATTCAAACTTCTTATACCACTTTCTAGGAGCTTGTTTCAGGCCATACAGACTCTTCTTAGGTTTGCACATACAATTTTCTTACCTTTTACCTTGAATCCCTCAGGTTGTTCCATATAAATCTCCTCTTTGAGGTCACCGTGAAGAAAAGCCATCTTCACATCCATCTGCTCAATCTCTAAATCAAGACTAGCAGCCAAACCAAGAACTGTACGAATAGAGGTCATTTTAACGACAGGAGAAAATATTTCGTCAAAGTCAATACCCTTTCTTTGACCAAATCCTTTGACAACCAATCTGGCTTTATAACTGGGCTTCAAGCTGTGTTCTTCAATTTTTACTGTGAACACCCATTTATTCTTCAAAGCTCTCATTCCCTTAGGTAATTTCACCAACTTATAAGTATGGTTCTCATGAAGAGATTTCATCTCATCTTGCATGGCTTCAATCCACTAACCCTTATGTTCAACTTCCATGGCCTCCTCATAATATTCAGGTACTCCCCCGTCAGTGAGTAGCACATACTCATTAGGAGAATAATGAGAAGAAGGAATACGCTATCTCGTAGACCTTCTTAGTGGAGAATTTGACTCATCCCCATCTTCTTGAACTGGAGCATCATCAACAACAATAACGTTGTCATTATCAACATCAACATGTTGATTTTGAACATGATTCTGGGCGTCACCATGATTATCTATCCCACCAACATCATGCACACTTGTATGAGGAAATTGATCAAGACTAACCATACCATCAGAACTTGAAGATTTTGGCTTCTCCGTTTTGTCAATATCTTCAATGGTTTGATTCTCCATGAAGACAATATCACTACTTCTTACAAGCTTCTTTTCAACTAGATTATATAGCCTGTATCCAAACTCATCAAGGCAATAACCAATGAAAATGCATTTCCTTGTCTTGGCATCTAACTTTGACCTCTCATCTTTAGGCACATGTACATAAACTTTGCAACCAAATACTCTCAAATGGTCATAGAAAACATCTTTCCTATACCAAACTTTATTTGGTACATCACTTTGCAAAGAAACAGCATGAGATAAGTTAATAACATGTGCAGCAGTACATACAGACTCACCCCAAAAGGAGTATGGGAACTTTGCTTCAGAAAGCAAACATTTGAATCTTTCCATCAAGGTCCTATTCATCTTTTCCGCTAAACCATTAAGTTGAGGCATCTTAGGAGAAGTCTTCTGGTGTTTGATACATTGTTGTTTGCAGTATTCGTCAAACGGTCCACAATATTCACCACCGCTATCAGTATAATACACTTCAGTTTCTTTCCTATTTCTCTTTCAATGGAAGCCTGAAATTGCTTGAAGACACCTAACACTTTTTCTTTAGTCTTCAAGACATAGACCCAAATTTCCTTGAGCAATCATCAATAAAAGTGACAATGTAAAGTGCACCACCCAAAGTCCTTGTCTTCATTGGACCACATAAATCTGAATGTACCAGCTCAAGCAACTCTGTCTTTTTTTAAGGAGGATGAGACTTGAAAGAGACTTTATTTTTTTTTTCATCCAAGCAGTGCTCACATTTTTCTAGTTTAGCACTTTGAAAATATGACAGAAATTTCTTCTTGGCCAGAACATTAAGTCCTTTCTCACTAATGTGGCTAAGCCTTTTTGTGTCATAATGTCGAAGAGCTAGCGCTTTCAATTGCATTCGCAATGTTAGCATAAATAGAAGTCGTAGTCCATCATATACCACTATGTTAGTCTCCACAAGCCACAACCAAATAACCCTTAATAAGTTTCCATTTTCCACCACCATTGGTACTAACATATCCCTCATCATCCAGCACGCCAACAGAAATCAAGTGTAAGTGAACATCGAATGCATGTTTTACATTGTTTAAAACTAGTTTAGATCCAGTACTAGTTTTCAAACAAATTGAACCAATACCAACCACCTTAGAAACAGTCTCATTTTCCGTACTCAAGGTTCCAAAGTTACCTGGAGTATAAGATGAGGAAAAAAAATTTTGATGTCACATGAGATGCGGCACGAGAATCCACAACCCAGCTTGACTCATCACAAGTAACATTTATTAGATTTGCATCAAGGACAGTAACAAGATCTTCGGTGATAACAGTGGCTACGCAATTTTCATTGTCATCTTTTTTCTTTTCCTCTTTGTCTCTTTTCTCCTTCTTTAACTTTCGACAAAATTTCTTTATGTGTCATTTTAACCCACAATGATAGCACTCAATATCTTTAAATTTGCTTATATGGTGTTCTCCATTTTGAGCACAACGATTCTTATTTCTCCCCCTAGCTCCAGTCACTAGGACATCAGATGAAGAAGAACCTTGAGACTTTCGTCTCATCTCTTCATTAAGAATGCAGCTCTTGGCAAAATCCATAGAGATCACGACATCAGGAGCAGAATTTGATAAAGAAGTTCTAAATACTTTCCACGGGTCTGGTAGGGAGAAGCAAGCCATGAATTTCTTCATCAAACTTAATGCCTATAGCAAATAACTGGCTCATAATCCCCTGAAAGTTATTCAGGTGATCTGTCATCGAAGAACCATCATGGTATTTTAATTCCAACATTTGTTTTATCAAGAACATCTTATTATTTCCAGTCTTTCAAGCATACAAACTTTCAAGATATTCCCATAAGGACCGAGCATGTGTCTCCCCAGAAATATGGTTCAATACATTATCGTCAACTCACTGCCTTATAAAACCTCAAACCTGTCTGTGCAATAGTGTAAGGCCCCAAAAATAGGTCCCAGGACGTCACACAGTGCTTAAGGCTACAAGTAGCCCCAAGCTAACCCTTTGAGCCATATTCACATCATTCAACACTTATCAATAGAATTACTATGATCAGTCATCAAAATATCCTCCATGATATCATAATTCAAAAACAAAAGAGATGTGGAAAGGTAACAAAATATGACACATCACGACAACTCCAACCATTTAGTCTAGTCTGACAAGCCTCTAAAAGTCAACAACATCAGAGATCCATTGGGGCATACCCCAACTGACTCAAACTTAGTATCAAAAGTACTTCGTTCAACAAAACAGAAATCTGGATGTCACGCCCTCGGATCATGAGGACTCACCACAACAAAATATGTAGAACAGCGTGCCCGAAAAATCACTGTCGAGCCTGGGACTGAGCACCTGAACCTACATTCCGAGAAAATGTAGCCCACATCCGGAGATGTGGGTCAGTACCATAGAAACGGGCCGAGCATATGGGGTATATGCAGTTTAAAATATCAACATCATAAGCATTTATAGGAAGCATGCATGATATAATAAAAGACTCACATAGCTTGAATAAGATCACTGTAATCATCAGAGAATGAAATATATGTAATAAAACATGTGAGTCATCATATAAATTCTCAATCACTTTCCAATTCATTAGATGATCAAACCTCATAATAAAATCCCTCTTTGATAATATAAAATCATTAAACTTTGCAAAAATGATAGCTTTCAGAACTCAACTCTCAAATCATTTCTCTTTTCATCTCAGATATAAGAATACACACACACACACTGGGAGTATCTTACAACCGACATAAACCATGTGAGCTACATGGAATCCAACGTCCAACCCACGTTGGGGAGAGTTGTCCTATCCTTGCCATCGGAGTAGGACCTTAATCATTCATTCACTAGTGATCACTATATCAAACAACCTTAGGCTCATATCCTAGGGGGAAACGTAGTTCTATGGAAGTACCAATTATAGCTATACCTTCCACTCGGTGCTAAAGACTACTCCCGGACTTAGCTCAGATATTTTCAAAGACAATCCACAACAAAGCGAATTCAACAATTCATAATAGGAGCCATCATGCTACCCCTTTTTCATAATCAATCATAGTGTGGATTTCTTTTCTCATTTGAGTTTAAAAATAACTCTTTCAAGACAAAAAGGTCAAATCAATTCCATTCTCAAAGTGTGTATAACACATTACTTCATAAAATAATAATCTGAATCCGGGTTCAAAACCCATAATTCAATACTTAAGCAAAACACTTCAAGATTCATACTTTATTTAGCAAATATGATAAAATTCATATAAAATCTGAAAATTCGACTTTTAAACATGATATTCACATCAAACTCATGAAATTCATTCTCAAAACATCTTAAAATATCATTACTTCTTGATCAAGGATATAGAATGTAAGTTTTCATCTCAAATTCACAATAAGATATGTAAAATCATATCTTTGAAAATAATACAATTTGGACACAAGAACGAAAGAAGGCTCTTGTTGAAAAAAACCCCACATACCTCTATAATAATGAAATTGTTGAAAGATTGGACCTTCAAACCTTGATTGGGCAACCCTAGTTGTTTTTCTCCTTTAGTGCTCTTGGATGATGAACTTAGACTAATACTAGGGTTATGATGTGTTTAGGAGCAATTAAATTCGTAGGGTTATGTTTAGGGATATGTAAGGAATGTTAAAAGGTTTATTTATCCTTGAAATAACGCAAAACGGAGTATTTAAGTCACTTGAAACCAATACATAGGCGCCGCCTATGCTATCGCCTATGTTTACATAGGCGCCGCATATACTATCGCCTATGCTTTCCAGTGACCATACGTGATTGGTTAGGCGACGCCCTCTACTTCGCAAAGTCATAACTCTTAGCTCGGGTATCGAATTTTGATGAGATTGGTATCATTGGAAAGCTAATTCGATTCTCTACAATTTTGTGGGTAGAAATACGCAGAAATACCACACATTTATCAAGTTATGCTCATTCAAAGATGACCCTTGTGAATTCAAATGCTAAAACTTGATGGATTCCGAAACACTTAGCTTGTATTACCTTAAGTGACTCATATAACCATACTTAACACATCATAGGCTCTCTTTTAACTAGGGTACTCTTGCTAATTTAGGTTCCCAAATATGGCTTACAAAATTAGAATTTCACGTGTACGAACAACGGTTCGCTTTCTAGCCTAGGAAAGTGCGGTGTATTACAAACAGGTTCCACTCTTCATCGATTTTATTTTCAGGTTTTATAGTGTCAAAGACCGGCTAATAAAAATTCTTGATATAGAATAGATCTTTCATTTTTCCTTCCAAATGGCATAATTAATGCCATTTAAGGTAACCATTCTACTTATGTTGACTTCCATTGTTTACCAAAAAATACAAATATTGCAAATCTTGGGCTCTAATACTAGTTTGTTGGGTAAACGCGGAATAACAACAAAAGTATTTGTGGCAAAATAATAGGAAAAATAATGACACCTAGAATTTTACATGAAAACCCTTCTAAATAAGGGAAAAACCACGGACCAAAAGGAGCAACTAATAGTACTATAGTAAGGAATTTTACACCATAGTCACAAGTACAATACTCAAAGTGACTACCACAAACTCAAAAGAAATAATTCTCTTTTGACTACACCTTACTAAAATATCGCTCATGAAGAGAGTAATAATTTATAAATATGAATCATGATAATAAATCGTTTCAACATGCCTAGAGAACAAAATCATAGCCCTAGCAATTTCTTAAAGAAATAAATTAAATCAATTAAATAATTACTTTCACCAAATGTTTTCGATATTTACGACCAAAATAAATAAATAAATAGAAATAATTGAACTACTTTTGAACTCCCCAACTAGATATGTATAGTTTTGTACTTTTGTTCAAGTCCTCAAATCCTACAGTTGTGATAGAGATAGTCTTGATTTCTTAGCTGGATGAGGACTTTCCACTTCATCCTCATCGGATCCAAAACCCGGCTGGTATTCCGGCAAGGCCGGAATGTTCAAATCAAAAATGCCACGCTGGCTGCTTGTGGGCCCCACACCATCCGATGACGATGACGTCATCTTCCCCTCATAATGACGTCTTTTGTGACCACCCAAAGCCTTGTCCAGTTGGAAAAGTCTTGTGACAAATGGTACACTCGTGACTCCTTCCACTAACGCCGTTACCTGACGTGGCACTAATAGTAGTTGCGTAACTAACGGAACTGACGTTATCTCCGTTAATAAGAATAAGTTTACGATGACTAGCTTTGTGTCCTCCTAAAGCTTGCTAAGATCCAAAAGATTTACCACACACTAAACACTTGTACAATTTCTTTATAGAATTAGTAGTACTAGTAGCACTAGCAGTACCAATAGTATTATTATTATTAATATTATTGATATTACCACTACGTGCAAGCATGAGTAGACAAAAAGCTAAGTATTCTTCTTCAGTAATTATTAGCTCATGTTGCTCCTCCATGTTGCTACGAGATCATTTTGATCTCTTGCCACCTATAGTCCATGATTCAATGTAATCTTGAGTAGTAGTATTTTGGAATTGGAATAATGATGGTGGAGTCGTGGTATAAGTAGGAGAGTTCAAAGCTAGTTGCTTTTTGGTTAGTGAATGAAGAAGTTTAATCTGTGACTGGAAAGGAGAGAGAAGAGTTGGAATTAAGGTTGTTGATGTTGAGTGATTGAGTGAGTGAATGTGGCGAGGCGGGAATTAATACACAAAGGGGGATGTGTGAAGATAAAGAAAGGGGGCGGGGGGGTGAAGAGAAAGGGGGATGTGTGAGGAGAAAAAGAAGGAAGTTGAAAGTCAATTTTAGTAGGAAGGTTATTAGGTTGTTGCCCAGGGGCAAGTGGAACTTTGTTTAATGATCAAGTGGGCAGCGGGTGACTGAACTAATAAGTCTCTAGAAAGATGGCCACTAGGATATTGCAAAGGTATATGAATTGGGACGGTTGACTAAGTTGACACACTTTTTACTTGGTATTTAGATTAAGGAAAAAGTTGACACACTTGTTACTTGGTATATAGATTAAGGAAAATAATGTTGGAATAAAATTTGAGAGTACTGATATTCGATATAAGATATTAATTAATTTTGAAATTATTTTACCTCATTATTTGTACTTAA
Organism: Capsicum annuum; assembly: GCF_002878395.1. Classification (NCBI taxonomy): domain Eukaryota; kingdom Viridiplantae; phylum Streptophyta; class Magnoliopsida; order Solanales; family Solanaceae; genus Capsicum; species Capsicum annuum. Next base: position 211,702,186 of record NC_061122.1, on the reverse strand, counting down.
GTAATGAAATTACTATTTTATATGAAGAGTGCGATATAAAATAGTTTCTTTTTCAATATGGTTGTGCTATTTAAAATGTCAACTATGGTAAAAATATTTCGTTTGTTCCTTTCTTATTTTATTTCTCAAAACATGAAATTATTTCTTGAATTTCATTTTCTACAGAATTCTAAAGATATATAGAAAAAAGATCTGAAATGTGATATACTCACATTTATAAAATACAATTGATAAATCGCTTTTTAAAAATAATATCTATTAATGTCATGCCGAACATGTAATTTATTAAATGCAATTAGTTGTTGCCTTAGGTTACTTGCAAAATAGTTATTCCTAAATAATGTGACAAATATTCAAATATTATTTTAGAAATGCACTAATTATCTCTTGTAATATATTTTATGTCATCTGAAAAATTCAAAAAATCATGTTATGGTAATGGCCAATTTTCCGTTTCTTAAGTTTTACTAATAGTATTAAGGTGCCTCAATAGAGAAATCAAAAAGATATTTCTATTTCTACTCCGACATATAAAAACTTGAAGTTTTGTATACTATTTGTTGGTGTTTTACAAAGGTGATTTACACATGCGATTTATAAATTGCATTTTAGATACGATATATAATTTAATTTTCAAAATATGATTTAAGTTGACATAATCTCTTATATCTCTATCACCTCAATCAGTTTAAAAAAATTCTTATTTAATATCTTCTAAAAGATGAAACTCAAATTGGAGATGAATCAAGTTGAAGATTAGGGACAACTAGATTCAAGTATTTTATGTAGTTTTAAATAAGCCTGTTAACGGGGCCGGGGCCGGGTAAATCCGGAACCGGCCCGTCACATTGAAACGGTTTATGGGATGGTTCGGTTTCGGACCAGGTTAAACGGGCCGGTCCAGTTCCGGGCCCAATAGTAAAATTTCAAGAAACAACCCGGGACAGGTCCACTACACCTAATCCTGTCCAACCCGTCTAAATCTGGTCAAAACCAGTCCAAAATCCGGTCAAAACCGGTTAAAACCAAAAAAAAAAGAAATTAAAAGTTTTTTCTCCAATATACACTATATATACTCACCTATATACATTTTAAATACATTAAACAATGTATATACACTATATATATAGTATATACAAAATTAGAATTTAAAAAACATATACACATATACACAATTACACATGTAATCGAGTATACGATTATATGTTAGTTAAATATATATACTAGTTTAAATAAAACATATACTACAAGATATATACAACAATATATATACTAATTTATAAAGCACATACACATGTATACGTTAAATATATACTACTTTAGAGTCTATAGAAAATATATACACATATATACGTACCATTAAATATATATGTACTACTTTAAATAAAACTTATGCTATAATATATATACTACAATATATACACACACTATATATATAGTTATATACTACTTTATAAAACATATACACATGCATACGTTAAATATATACTATTTTAGAGTCTATAGAAAATAAATACACATATACGTACCATTCAATATATGTACCACTTTAAATAAAACATATACTGCAATATATATGCTATAATATACACACACACTATATATATAATTATATAGTAATTTATAAAATATATACACATTTATACGTTAAATATATACTACTTTAGAGTCTATAGAAAATAGAGATAATACTCAATTACCCTCCTCCCTGAACTATACCCAAAAAGGTTATGACACACCTCAACTTAAAGGAGGTCCTATTACCCCTTGAACTTATTAAAAGTATAAGATTGACACCCTTAGTGCCAATGTGGTGCCTATATGGTACACACATGCGCCTACGTGGATACTTTAGTGTGTTGTGCCACGTAGGTACCACGTAAGTAGTAAGGGTGTCAAAATTACACTTTTAATAAGTTCAGGGGTGTAATAGGACCTCTTTTAAGTTGAGGTGTGTCATAGCCTTTTTGGGTATAGTTCAGGGAGGTAATTGAGTATTTTCTCTAGAAAATATATACACATATATACGTACCATTCAATATATATACTACTTTAAAATATATACTACAAGATATATACTACAATATAATGATATATATACTAATTTATAAAACATATACACATGTATACTTTAAATATATACTACTTTAGAGTCTATAGAAAATATATATACATATATATGTACCATTCAATATATGTACTACTTTAAATAAAATATATACTACAATATATGTACTACAATATATACACACGCTATATATATATATATATATATATATATATATATATATATATATATATATATATATATATATATATAGTTATATAGTTATATACTAATTTATAAAACATATACACATATATACGTTAAATATATACTACTTTAGAATCTATAGAAAATATATACACATATATACGTACCATTTAATATATATGTATTACTTTAAATAAAACATATACTACAATATATATATACTACAACATAATGATATATTTACTAATTTATAAAACATATACACATTATACGTTAAATATATATTACTTTAGAGTCTATAGAAAATATATACACATATATACGTACCATTCAATATATGTACTAGTTTAAATAAAACATATACAACAATGTATATACTACAATATATACACACTATATATATAGTTATACACTAATTTATAAAATATATACACATTTATATGTTAAATATATTGTAATACCCCGCATGTTTCTAAGCTAGGAAGTGAATAAGTATTCCTACGTATGAAATCTCCTATCCTGTGATTCATACTTGAGTACATGACTTACCATGAATATCCTAGTGATAGGATAGCTTATGATGCATTAAGCATGTTCATATGAGTCACTTAAGGTAATACAAGCTAAGAGTTTTTGAATCCATCAAGTTTTAGTGTTCGATTTTGCAAGGGTCATATTTGAACGAGTATAACTCGATGTTAATGTGGTATTTTTTCTGATTTATACCCACCAAATTGTAGAAAATTGAATTAGCTTTTCAAAGATACTAATTTCGCCTTAATTCAATACCTGAGCGAAAAGTTATGCCCATTTTCGTGAGAGACAGTAAGCATAGACGATTGGTTAGGCGCCGCCCAACCTAAGGATAGGCGATTGGTTAGGCTCCTCCCAACCAAAGGATAGGCGATTGGTTAGGCACCGCCTAACCCAAGCATAGGCGATTGGTTAGGCGCCGCCCAACCCAAGCATAGGCGATCACTTGGGCGCCGCCTAGGTCAATTCCAGGTGTCACAAAACACCCCGTTTTGAGTTATTTTAAAGGTAATTAAGTCTTTGAATACTCCTTACACGTCCCTAAACTTAAACCTACGAAATATATATCTTCTAAACATACTTCAACCCTATTTTCATCTCAAAGCTCATCATCCAAGAGCACTAAAGGAGAAAAACAACTAGGGTTGCATAATTAAGCTTGAAGATCCGATTTCAAGGAAATTCCTCTGTCAATCATCAAGAATCTTCCTTCTAAGGTATGCATAGTGTTCATCCACGGATTCCTTTCGTCCGTGGATTTCAAGAATCAATCTTTAAAATACAAAATCTTGATTGATTGTGGTGATATGATCATACCTATGTTGATGCTTGTTTGTTTTCCTCTTTTTCATTATAAAGTATGATTTCTATATTGTTGGGTGTTGATGATCATGTTGTTGATATTGGATGATTCCCAAGATGGAATCCTTTTATATTTTTATAAATTCATGATATCGTATGAGTTGGAAACATGTAAGTTTGGTTGTTCATGATGTATAATTTGATTATTTCACCTATGCTTAAGATGTGCATATAAGGTGTTTGATAAAATGGCTAAGAAACTAGAAATCATGCAATATAACTAAATTGTGACTAAGTGAAGGATTCATGATATGCCCTTACGTTCCAATGACTTCTATGTTGTTAATGTGTCTTGTAAATGTTGTTGGAATACTCATGAACTATTCTTATGAGATTATGCTATGTTTACTTGCAAATCCTACTTATGAACAAGATGTATGATAACCATGCAATCCACATGAACTTCCATGCTATTGGTATGTGTTGCCAATATGATTATGCCATGAACATAGTATTAAGATTGTGCAAGTACTTCCATGTGATATGAAATCCTTTACATGCAATACATTGTTGATAACCATGCTTAGTATGAGATCCCTACTTATGATATCATATATTATGGACTCTACTCTTATGATCAAGTCAGTCATGTGTGTCAGTTTCCTTCCATCGATTCTTGGGGGTACTTGTACCCGAAAACTATAGCTGTGTGCCTAGATCCATGTCATGTTTCACGATATCCAAACTCAAGCTATGATTTCATAGACTTTAGTCAGTCATGTGACTCAGGAAAACCTCATGATCTTAGTCAGTTGTCAGATATCAGTAACATTCCGTCAGTCAACGGAATTCAGTAAGATTAAGTCATGCATAGTCAGTTATTCATGTCCAGTCCCTCTAGATGGGAGTAGAGGTTAGCACCGAGTGAACCCAAGGATGGGAACTTACCCGCCAATTCAGGGTGTGATTCTTAGTAGCAATCCTTGTTTTCCAGAACTACATAGCCAGCGTAGGTTGAGACATCTTAACCCATTAGCTTAGGGTTGATGAGGTGGCTTAACTCGTCAGTTTAGGGTTTCCACCGTTCTCATGGAGTACCCACCAGATAAGGGTCACTCACAGGCTGTCCTTACCCGTGGCACGGTATTGACACCCCTCCAGTCGGGGTAGAGATTGAACCCCAGCTTAGCCATAACGGCATACATGGGGTATGTCAGTTAAACACTACTTCCCACAGTTTTAGTATTAGTCTCTGTGAAAGAACTCAGGGCGTTCTTCAGATTTCAGTATACACAGGACTATCAGATACAGTCTTTCATGTTATCAGTTTTAGTATCAGTCATGACAGTTATCAGTAAACCATGTATTAGCTTACAGGTCATGCTATCACGTATTCACGATCCCAGTTTCTATATATGTGTGTTTGCACTCCCACGTTCATATTAGTCAGTCAGTGTTGTTCATGCATGAAACCCTTTATGTTCAGCCTACCTTTCTTTTCATGTTACACCATAGGTTCCGAGACACGAGCTCCAGCCCAGCAGTAGCGGTAGCATTCCAGTCGCAGAGACACAGTGAGTCCTCATTGATTCGAGGATAATATGATTTGATTCATTTATTTATTTCTTCAGTTCAGTTTTACGGAGTTAGTTGGAGACATGTTCCTTCAACTCCTTATTCAGAAAGTTTAGAGGCTTTCGAATTTACTTTCAAATTTATGTTCAGATTTACGTTCAGATTGAGTTGTTTTGGGTATTTTCACCTACATGATTGCATTCAGTTGAACCTTATGGCCTTATAGTTCCATGTATTCCGTATTATTATATCATGATTTGCAATATACAGGTACAAATATCAGTCATGGGTTAGCTTGTCTTCCCTCGGGGTCATGAGCACCGTGTAGCATTCCGGTTCAGCGAATCGGGGTGTTACATATATACTACTTTAGAGTCTATAGAAAATATATACACATATATACGTGCAATTCAATATATGTTCTACTTTAAAACATATACTATAAGATATATACTACAATATAATGATATATATACTAATTTATAAAATATATACACATGTATACGTTAAATATATACTACTTTAGAGTCTGATGGATATATTTATTTATATATTTTTATATATTAGATATTAATTATTTTAAATAAATATTAATAAATATATCATATTATTGTATATTTTCTGACAAATTCTACAGGAAGAAGAATACAAGAGAAGAAATAAATTATTAAAGAAATAAGAGAATTCCACAGGTGTACCCACAATTTCATACTCACACCCGTTAAGTGAAGGAATGCAACAAGTGAAGGTTTTCAGAAGAAGTTACAAGTGACCGTCACAACCACCACTACAAAAGCTTACTCACGCCCGTCAAGTGAAGGAATGAAACAAGTGAAAGTTTTCAGAAGAAGTTATAAGTAACCGTCATAACCATCACTACAAAAGTTTACTCACACCCGTCAAATGAAGGAATGAAACAAGTGAAGGTTTTCAGAAAAGTTACAAGTGACTGTCATAACCACCATTTCAAAGAATGCATTCGTTGGTTCAACATTATAATTTTCTATAAATAGAGGCATTTCTTTGATTATTAATCATCCAACAACATAAGCAATGTATAAGAATTAGCCTTGTTTGCTTTTTCTTTCTTTTTTTTTTTTTTTGTAGAGTAATATTTTCTTTTCTTTATTAATTTCTCCATAATGGAGTAATTTCTTTATGTTGGGAGCGTTGAAGGAACTTGGTATAATATTATAATATAAATCTTATTTTAGTTCTTTCAGGATTTGATTTTATTTAAAAGCTAAATACTTCGTGTTGAAATTCTTGTACTAGAAATTAACATTACTTGATATTTTATATTATAGTTATAGTTATATTAAGTTGTGCTTCCCACAAGGAAGAAAACTAAATATACTATAAGTATTTCATAAAATATAAGTAATAATAAATTTTTAGTCACTTGTTATTTCAAATCTTTGAAATTGCTTCTTTTGATCCTTATCCTCATGGAAGGATTACTTTGAACCATTTCTTAGATTTAAATAATCTCTATCTTATTTGTTTCAATCCGTATCCTCGCGGAGGGATTGACTCAAATAAGATTGTTGATTTGAGGGGTCTTTATCTTATTTCTTTCAATCTGTATCCTCGCAGAGAGATTGTCTCAAGTAAGTTTATTGATTTAAAGATTACACGCAAGGGGTATTTATTCCTCATGAACACATAAATCAGTCTAGAAAGTTATTCTACAATTTTATAGAAATTACTAAAATAATAATTTTATTATAATAAACATACCAAGTGAATTTAACAACCCCCAACTTCCACTCCAATATAATCTTTAAACACTATTTCCTTACATATTTTTTTTAAAAGAGCTTTTGAAATTACTCTCCTTTCATCAATTTGATTTTCAAATAGTAATCAAAATAATGCAAATTTGTAGCATAGATTCAGAGTACGAGCAACAAAAATCTTATACAATTTGAACTCGTCAAATTTTTGGCGCCGTTGTCAGAGATTGGTAAACATCTACTTCAAACTAATTGTCTTATTACAACTTTGAGATTTTATTTTTCTATTTCTTCAAGTAATTTATATTCTAATACTTGACAAGTTTTCGAAAATAAGACTTGAAGATATTGTTGTTATTGTTATTATTATTATTATTATATTAATTTATATTATATTATATTATAATATATGTATTATTATTATTTTTATTTTTTGTCTTCATGTATTTTATTTTGTAGCACCTAATTAGTGGTAGGAAGCAAGATTTTTTTTTTTAAATGTCATTGTGAACCTACTTTATGCACTTTAAGTTTGAATTTCAATCAATCAAGTAAAAATTTTACTAAGTTGGTAGAAAAATATTGTCAAAAGGCTATTATTTGTGACTATTGTAGCAGCAACCACTAAAACTTTGAATGCCAAACAAGTAGCACATTATTCTTTTTGAATTCTGGGAGAATGAACAATCTTGAAGAATTAATTAACAAAATTTGTGAACGATTCTGTAACGCCCCAATTTTCTGAACCGAAACGCTACACGGTGCTCATGATCCCGAAGGACCATAAGCTAACCCATGACTGATATCTGTACTTGTATACTGCATAAAAGATTAAAAATACAGAAACATGAACTAAAAGGCCATAAGGTTCAAACTGGATAAACATCTGATAAGATCAATGTCTGAAAATGGTATAATAATACCAAAACAAATCTGAAATAACTGTCTGACATGCTATAGTCTGAAAGCCTCTAAACTGTCTAAATAAGGAGTTGATGAGACATATCCCCAACAAACTCCATCTACTTAAATAAACTGAAAACTAAAATAGTACTGTAATCATCATGTCCTCCAAAGATGAGGACTCACTTCTATCTCTGACTGCTGAGACTGGAATCTACTGCTGATCTTGAGCTCATGCCTCTAAACCTATGGTATAAGACACCATAGCATGAATGCGTCAGTACTTTGAATGTACTGGTATACAAATGAGGTAGGCTGAATATAAGTGGCTCATATGCATGAACAACACTAACTGACTGACTAATATGAATGTGAGAATACATACATAACTACATAACTATAACTGAGATCGTGATAGGACTGAATATTGAGTTCTGACTACTGAGTTTACTGATATAGACATTTGAGTCCCTAATGAGTGAGAAAGGCTAATATTGTATTACTGAATACTGAGGGACTGATACTATGTTACTGATACATGAATAACTATGTCTTATAGTTCTAATTATGAAGAACTGGTCTGGTTGACTATATCTGACAGTCCTAAAGTTGAATACTAATAACATCAATTCTGACAACTGATATGACTGATAACATGAGTTCTAAGAATTGATATAACTGATAGCATGAGTGACTGTATCTGACAGTCTTGAATCTGATAAAAGTAGCTGAGTTCCGTACTGTATCTAAATTGACTGTATTTGACAGTACTAAAATCTGAAGAACTATCTGAGTTTTTTTATTAAGACTGAGACTGTGACCATGAGAGGTAATCATCTAACCGACATTCCCTGAAACTGAATTGGTGGAGTCTAACCTGTAACTTCAGTTTCAAGGGTGTCAATACCGTTCCACAGGTAAAGACCTGCTGTGAGTATACCCTCACTGACAGGGAGCTCTTCCATCAACCCCTCCTAGTAGGCAACACAAATGAGATGTATATATATATTCCTAAACACGTAGGGTGCATCTCAACCTATGTTGTCCACGTAGTTCTGGAACATAAGGATTGATTCTAAGGATTACACCCTCCACTAAATAATAGGTGAGTCCCCATCCTTGGGTTCATTCGGTGGTAAATCCTACTCCCAACTGAATAGACACTGAACTGATTAACTAAACTGAACTGATTAACTGATGGTTTCGTTTAGCGGAGCTAAAACTAAATTTACTGAGTTTCGTTGACTAACAGAATGTACTGAGTTCTGAGGACTGACTGAGAATACTGAAGTTACTGAGATTGACTGGGAATACAGAAGTTACTGAGATTATTGAGCTACTGAAATTACTGAGATTTCCTGAGTCACATGACTGACTGAGCTCTATGGATCATAGCTTGACTGAGGAGATCGTGAAAACATGACATGTCTCTAGGCACACAGCTAAATATTTTGGGTACAAGTACCCCCGGGACTCGATGAGAAGAAACTGATATAACATGACTTACGTGAATACATGACTCAAACACAATTCATAATTCATATATTGAAGCATTTTGTTAAACATGTTATATGCATAAACTTGTACATGATTGGGGATTTCATGATATCATACTAGTTGGGCATGTTTCCTTCATCCAAGCATTTAATCATACATATAATAGGCATAGAATTTGTAAACAACATTATACAACAATCAAACATCATGATTCATCTCTAATTTCATCATCCAAGGATTTTAATCCTAGGTTTACAGGAATCTACATCATTATTAATAGATTACATATGCAATTTATCACCAAACATGGATTAGAAGGTAATTAGCCATTATCAACATGAACAAGAGCAATCCAATCATGAAATTCATAACTTGAATTTAGAAAAGAGATTCTTGGACTTCATGGGTGAAAGGAGTCCATGAATGAACACTATGCATACCTTAGTTCGTGATTTTACGAAGATTGACGGAGAGATTCTTGAAATTTGATAGTGAATTCCCTTGGAATTAAACCTTCTATGAAAACCCTTGGGCTTGTTTTTGAGAGTTTTTTTAGAGTAATTGAGTATAAGCTACTGAATTATGGTCAAATCTCGTGTTATAAGTCTTATATAGGGTGGGAAATTGACCCTTTTAACCCTGGGACACATATTTAATTTTAGAAAAAATTTCCCGACTTTCATCCTTAGCGGGACGTGCCACTATCGCACCAAGTTACTGGAACTGGACAATTGGGAATCTGCATGGTGGCATGACGCGGAGCTATCACGTTGTCACCTTGTTTGAGACCTAAAAGTTTGGCGTGATGAGCCACTATCACGAAGCAACACTGGAAATTGACAATAGCCATTTGAGCTATCTCCGCGATGCGCTGAAGGCTTAGGTGATACACTATCTCACTAAAAAGGCTCTAACTTTTCACCCAGGTATCGGATTTGGGTGAATTTGGTATCGATGGAAAGCTTATTCAATTCCCCACATGATAAAAAGTGAAAATCTTGAAAATAACACATCTATAAAAGTGGATTCATCTTTCAAATAAAGCTTCTAACATTCTTGGGGAAAAATTTCAAGCTACAAAAAGTGTAGGTATTACAATATCTGTCCCTTGAGAACATTCATCCTCGAATGAGATTGAGTGAGAGGGAAAGAATACAAACTGACGTAAATATTGAACATGACTAGCTGGAACATGATTTCATGACTGATATGACTAATGGCTGAATGTAACATATACTGAACATTCCTATCTGATGCATGACTAGTAAGCTGAATTCATGCATATCTGATGCATGACTGATAATTGACTTATAAGTACATGACTGACTTTGCTGATGAACTAAATTTCTCGTAGTGAGAATGCATTTCTGATCATGATTACATAACTGAACTGGTATATGAATGCATGACTGAATATGCAAGAGTACTTAGTAACAAGTTTGTAATGGGGATCTGATCATGAACTAAATACCAAGTTTGTAATGGTAGTTTGAACATGGAACTGAGTAAGTTTAAAAAAAACTATTACATAAACTAAGAAGTACTTATGAACCCATGATTATGCTTGAAATATGCATGAACGGGAGAATGAGAACATAACTGAGTCTGGTCTGATACGTGACATACAAACTGAACATCATGAATGAAACTGAGCCTCTGAATACTTGGCCCAAAGCTGAGGTTGGGATTTTAAGGGTCAACTTATGTGTACCCTCTACTCTAAACTGGATTCTTTTCGAGAAGAACGAATGAGATGTTCTTGTCATGAAAGTTTTAGGGTTTATAGCGTATCTCCCCCTTGGGACACTAGGTTTCTTAAGGAATACTGGCTCGGCTGAGCTGCTGAGGAAAACTGAGGCGATGCGCAAGGCACCTAGGAACTGATTCATAACTAATTATCTGAGATCTAATACTGAGTCATGATACATGAACTTAGCTGAGCTTCCACCTATCTGATTGGTTCATCTTAGAATGATTACATCCTTTCATAAGATTTTGGCTAGAGCACATAGCTGGGGATATGGAAACCAAACCGTATGAATTTATCTATATAAGACAGACGAGTAAGAAGATCATAACTTGATTGAGATTCGGTAAAATAAGTTGAGGCCTACTAACAACATTTAAGATGAAATGACTAAGCCTCTTGCACTGAAACTAAGACTACTGAAAAGATTCACGAGGTGCTGAGCATGAATGCGTAAATGTACTAACTTATCTGATTAACTGGATAACTAATAGTTGGATACTGGGTATGAGAGACTGGTCTGTACTTAGTCTGAATAACTGGACTAAGGCTGTAAAACATTATGCATGGGAGATAATGATTGACTGGATAACATGAGGTAACTGGGCATAGATTTATGAAAAAAGTATTACCTTAAGAATACAAGGCTAGATGTATATCATGGTTTAGAAACATTCTATAGTATGATGTACTAAAACACTACTAACTGGGTGACTGATAGTTGTAGCATTGGTCAAGCAAGTCTAGAACTAAACTGAGTTTCTGATCTGATTATTGAACTGAAGTTGGTATTATAACTAAAACTATAACTGAGATTCTTACTGGAACTGAATGTTGGGTTCTGATAATTAAGGTTTAGACTGAGGGTGAATGGGCATCTGGCAATATCATTACTGAGGTGAACTTTAAAAAACCCAAAAGGGTAGAAGAGGTAGGAAAGATAGAGAGGGTTGTGACTGCCTTAAGTATCAATGAGAAAGCCCCGTTTATAGTGATGACGGCTCCAATTTAGGTTCACCCTCTCCCATCAAGGAAAGAATTCATTGTACAGACCGCTGCTTCCAAAGTAATGACACGATCGGGATGATGCTATATCCCTGACGAATTGACAAACAGAAAAGATTCACAGAAAAGGCCAATCACTGAAGAAGAGGCGGAGGAATTTTGGAGGCGTATGCAACAAAAAGATTACTCAATTGTGAAACATTTAGAGAAGACACCAGCCCAAATCTCCATTTTGGCACTATTAATGAGTTCGCAATACCACCAATAAGCTTTATCAAAGGTTTTGGATGAAATATGTTCCTGCAGGAACGAGTGTTGAGAACCTAGTTGCAATGATAGGAAACATTGTGGGGAATCATCGCATATCATTCAGTGATGAAGAGTTGCCGTTTGAAGGACCAATGCACAACAAAGCCCTGCATGTCATTGTCATTTGCCGAGATTATGCGATTAATCAGGTATTAATAGATGATGGATCTGGTGTGAATATTTTTCCCCTCTCTACGTTGGTTCAAATGGGCTATGATCTAGGAAAAATTCATCAAAGCCATGTAAATGTGAGAGCATTCAATGGAGCGCAGAGAGATACCATAGGAGAAATTGATTTGTACATCCAAATGGGACCTATTAAGTTCAAAACTAAGTTTCATGTTATGGATATCCATCCTAGCTACAACTTGCTCTTGGGAAGACTACAGATACACGACACAAAGGAGGTTTCGTCACCCCTTCATCAATTATTAAAGTTTATTTGGGAGGATCATGAAGCAGTCATCCAAGGAGAAAGAAGTTAAGCGGATCGTCCCAATGGTTATGTGACGATGATTGAAGATGTTCCAAAAGGTAGCAGTTTCTATACAGTGAAAATTGTAAAATATTGTGGACAGGGATTCAACGTCCAAAGTGCCAATGCCTTCTGTTTACAAAATAATTGTGACTGTGATGTTAAGAAATGGGTTCGAACCTGGTCGAGGTTTGGGTGAGGATCTACAAGGAATTGTCGAGCCTATTTCGATCCCAAAGAATATCTCTAAGTATGGGTTAGGATATCAGCCTACCAAGAAGGATAAGGTTGAGGATGAGTCAGAGAAGAGTCTGTTTAGGCCCTTGCCACTTTTGTTCCAGTTATTTTCTGTATGAGAGGTGTCAAATGATGATGGTCTTAGGGATGGGATAGAATATTTGTTTGGGGGAAGCAATACTGTACCAGAAGATCTCCCAAAGTCCAGCGGGGTGAAGCAGATTGCACCAGGGAAGGCCTTATAAAACTGGACCTCCACTCCACTCATAACCCGTCACCCATCGTGGTAGATGAAAGGGCAATTACTAATCATTTTTAAAATCGGTGATGATGTGGAGGAGGCCCCGCGATCAACCTTTTATATCTCAAAACTTTTTTTTTCATATTTTACTACTTTCAAAAAGGCATGGACTTGTATTTGCGTAAGTCATGAGCCATGGTTTTGTAATTATCTCTCAAATTTCAATGAAAAGGCCTTCATTTATTTAGAAAATTTTATTATTTCTAAAAGACTCCTAATCATATATTTTGTTATTATCTTGTTATCATCTAACTTGGTTTGTTTGTCCCTTACAGTAACAGCAACTTAAAATCTGTCAATGTCATGTCATATCAAAGTTTAAACAAACAAAATGAAGGGAACGATGATGATTAGAAGGACGGTGATGAGGAACAATTAGTTGAAGATATGGAGGATTTTGAAAATCGGGAAAAAACCCAACCTGGAGAAAACTGAAACAGTCAACGTCGAAGATCATGATGAAATCAAAGAAACAAGCATCAGTGTCCACCTGGCGGAAGCACAAAAGAGAGAGCTCATTCACCTATTGTGGGAATATATTGACGTGTTTGCTTGGTCCTATGATGACATACCAGGATTGAGCACCAGTATTGTGTCGCATAAGTTTCTGATAAATTCAAAGTTTGATCCAATCAAGCAAAAAATACAGAAATTCATGCCAGAATTAAGTCTAAAGATCAAGGAAGAAGTGACAAAACAAATCCAGTCTAAAGTTGTGGAGGTCACAAAATATAAGACGTGGTTGGCCAACATCGTCCTTGTGCTGAAGAAGGACGGCAAGATTCGAATTTGTGTTGACTATAAACACTTGAATAGAGCCAGTCCTAAAGATAATTTTCCATTGTCCAACATCCACATCCTCATCGATAACTGTACAAAGCATGAAATGCATTCATTCGTTAATTGTTTCACCGGGTATCATCAGATATTGATGGATGAGGAAGATGCAAAAAAATGGCTTTTATTACGCTGTAGGGTATTTATCATTACAGGTTACTGCTGTTTGGTCTCAAGAATGTGGGTGCAATATATATAAGAGATATGTCGATGATTTTACATGATATGATTCATAAAGAGATTGAGGTGTACGTGGATGATGTAATTATCAAATCCCACGAGGGTTCGGATCATCTAACTCGTCTAGAGAAATTCTTCAACAGACTAAGAAAGTACAGTTTGAAATTAAATCCTACTAAGTGTGCTTTTGGGGTGCCATCTGGGAAGTTGTTAGGGTTCATAGTCAGTAGAAAAGGAATCGAGCTAGACCCATCCAAAATCATGACATTTCAGGACTTACCACCGCCGAGGACCAAGAAGGAAGTCATGATTTTCATAGGTCATTTAAATTACATTCGCAGATTCATCGCTCAATCGACAGTCATATGCGATCCAATTCTCAAGATGTTGAAGAAAAATTCATTGAATGAGTGGACAGAAGAATGCTAGAGAGACTTTGACCACATCAAGGAATACCTGTCTGCACCGCCGGTTTTAGTGCTGCCAAGAGAAGGAATACCATTGTTTCTTTATCTGTCAGTCTCAAAAAATTCTTTCGGATGTGTCCTCTGGCACCATGATGACACCGGTAGGAAAGAAAAAGCCATTTACTACTTGAGTAAAAAATTCACACCATATGAAACCCGTTACACTTTTGTAGAAAAGGCATCTTATGCTTTGACTTGGGCAGCACAAAATTTGAGGTATTATCTGTCGTCCTACACAACATACCTCATCTCGAGAATAGATCCATTGAAGTATATATTTCAGAAGGCCATGCCTACAGGAAAGCTAGTATGTCACTGTCATTTGCCGAGATTATGCGATTAATCGGGTATTAATATATGACGGATCTAGTGTGAATATTTTCCCCCTCTCTACGTTGGTTCAAATGGGCTATGATCTGGGAAAAATTCATTGAAGCCACGTAAATATGAGAGCATTCAATGGAGGGCAGAGAGATACCATAGGAGAAATTGATTTGTACATCCAAATGGGACATGCTGAGTTCAAAACTAAGTTTCATATCCATCCTAGCTACAACTTTCCCTTAGGAAGACTACAGATACATGGTGCAAAGGAGGTTTCATCACCTCTTCTTCAATTATTAAAGTTCATTTGGGAGGATCATCAAGTAGTCATCCAAGGAGAAAGAAGTCGAGCGGATCGTCCCAATGGTTATGTGTCGGCGATTGAAGATGTTCCAAAATATAGCAGCGTCTATACAGTGGAAATTGTAAATACTGTGGACAGGGATTCAACGTCCAAAGTATCAATGCCTTCTGTTTAAAAAATAATTACGACTGTGATGTTAAGAAATTGGTTCGAACCTAGTCGAGGTTTGGGTAAGGATCTACAAGGAATTGTCGAGCCTATTTCAATCCCAAAGAATAGCTCTAAGTATGGGTTAGGATATCAGCCTACCAAGAAGGATAGGGTTGAGGATGACTCAGAGAAGAGTCTATTTAGGCCCTTGCCACTCCTGTTCCAGTCATTTTCTGTATGAGAGGTGTCAAATGATGATGGTCTTAGGGATGGGATAGAAGATTTGTTCGTGGGAAGCAATGTTGTACCAGAAGATCTCCCAAAGTCCAGTGGGGTGAAGCAGATTTCACCAGGGAAGGCCTTTCAAAACTTGACCTCCACTCCACTCATGACCCGTCGCCCATCGTGGTAAATGAAAGGGCAATTACTAATCATTTTTAAAATCGGTGATGATCTGGAGGAGGCCTCGCAATCAACCTTTTATATCTCAAAACTTTCATTTCATATTTTACTGCTTTCAAAAAGGCATGGACTTATATTTGCGCAAGTCATGAGCCATGGTTTTGTAATTATCTCTCAAATTTCAATGAAAAGGCCTTCATTTATTTAGAAAATTTTATTATTTCTAAAACACTCCTGGTCAAATATTTTGTTATTATCTTGTTATTATCTAACTTTGTTTTTTTGTCCCTTACAGTAACAACAACTTAAAATCTACCAATGTCATGTCATGTGAAAGTTTAAACAAACAAAATGAATGGAACGATGATGATTGGAAGGACGGTGATGAGAAACAATTAGTTGAAGATATGGAGGAGTTTGAGAATCGGGAAAAAACCCAACCTAGAGAAAACTAAAAAAGTCAACCTTGGAGATCATGATGAAATCCATTAAACAAGCATCAGTTTCCACCTGGTGGAAGCCCAAAAAAGAGAGCTCATTCACCTATTACGAAAATATATTAAGGTGTTTGTTTGGTCCTATGATGATATGCCAGGATTGAGCACCAGTATTATGTTGCATAAGTTGCCGATAAATCCGGAGTTTGATCCAATCAAGCAAAAAATATGGAAATTCAAGCCAGATTTAAGTCTAAAGATCAAGGAAGAAGTGAAAAAACAAATTTGGTCTAAGGTTGTGGAGGTCACAAAATATCCGACGTGGTTGGCCAACATCGTCCCTGTGCCGAAGAAGGACGGCAAAATTTGTATTTGTGTTGACTATAGAAACTTGAATAGAGCTAGTCCTAAAGATAATTTTTTGTTGCCCAACATCCACATCCTCATCTATAACTGTGCAAAGCATAAAATGCAGTCATTCATTGATTGTTTCACCGGGTATCATTAGATATTGATGGATGAAGAAGATGCAGAAAAAATAGTTTTTATTATTCCCTGGGGTGTTATCATTACAGGGTAATGCCATTTGGTCTCAAGAACGCGAGTACAACATATATGAGGGATATGACGACAATTTTCCATGATATGATTCATAAAGAGATTGAGGTGTACATGGATGATGTAATTATGAAATCCCGCGAGAGTTCAGATCCTCTGACTCATCTTGAAAAATTCTTCAATAGATTAAGAAAGTATAGTTTGAAATTGAATCCTACTAAGTGTGCTTTCCTGGTGCCATCAGGGAAGTTGTTGGGGTTCATAGTCAGCAGAAGAGGCATCGAGCTAAACCCATCCAAAATCAAGACAATTTAGGACTTGCCACCGCCGACGACCAAGAAGGAAGTCATGAGTTTCATGGGTCATTTGGATTACATTAGTAAATTCAGCGCTCAATCGACATTCATATGCGAGCCAATTCTCAAGATGGTGAAGAAAAATACATTAAATGAGTGGACAGAAGAATGCCAAGAGATTTTGACCGCATCAAGGAATACCTGTCTGCACCGCCGGTTTTAGTGCCTCCAAGAGAAGGAATACCATTGTTTCTTTATCTGTCAGTCTCAGAAAATGCTTTCGGATGTGTCCTCAGGCAACATGATGAGACCGGTAGGAAAGAAAAAGTCATTTACTACTTAAGTAAAAAATTCACACCATATGAAGCCCGTTACACTTTTGTAGAAAAGAAATGTTGTGCTTTGACTTGGGCAACACATAATTTAAGGCATTATCTGTCGTCCTAAACAATATACCTCATCTCAAGAATGGATCCATTGAAGTATTTATTTCAGAAGGCCATGCCTACAGGAAAGCTAGCATGTCACAGTCATTTGCCGAGATTATCGATTAATCAAGTATAATAGATGATGGATCTGCTGTGAATATTTGCCCCTAACTACGTTGGTTCAAATGGGCTATGATCTGGGGAAAATTCATCAAAGGCACATAAATATAAGAGCATCCGATGGAGGGCAGAGAGATACCATAGGAGAAATTGATTTGTACATCCAAATGGGACCTGTTGAGTTCACTAAGTTTCATGTTATGGAGGTTTCGTCACCCCTTCATCAATTATTGAAGTTTATTTGGGAGGATCATCAAGTAGTTATCCAAGGAGAAAGAAGTCGAGCGGATCGTCCCAATGGTTATGTGTCGGTGATTGAAGATGTTCCAAAAGGTAGCAGTTTCTATACAGTGGAAATTATAAATGTTGTGGACAGGGATTCAACGTCCAAAGTGCCAATGCCTTCTGTTTACAAAATAATTGTGACTGTGATGTTAAGAAATGGATTCGAACCTGGTCAAGGTTTGGGTAAGGATCTACAAGGAATTGTCGAGCCTATTTCGATCCCATAGAATACCTCTTAGTTTGGGTTAGGATATCAGCCTACCAAGAAGGATAGGGTTGAGGATAAGTCAAAGAAGATTCTGTTTAGGCCCTTGCCACTTCTGTTCCAGTCATTTTCTGTATGAGAGGTGTCAAATGATGATGGTCTTAGGGATGGGATAGAAGATTTGTTCGAGGGAATCAATGTTGTACCAGAAGATCTCCCAAAGTCCAGCGGGGTGAAGCAGATTGCACCAGGGAAGGCCTTACAAAACTGGACCTCCACTCTACTCATAAACCGTCACCTATAGTGGTAGATGAAAGGGCAATTACTAATTATTTTTAAAATCGGTGATGATCCGGAGGAGGCCCTATGATCAACCTTTTATATCTCAAAACTTTCTTTTCATATTTTACTGCTTTCAAAAAGGCATGGACTTGTATTTGCGCAAGTCATGAGCCATGGTTTTGTAATTATCTCTCAAATTTCATTGAAAAGCCCTTCATTTATTTGGAAAATTTTATTATTTCTAAAACACTCCTAGTCATATATTTTTTTATTATCCTGTTATCATCTAACTTGGTTTGGTCGTCCCTTACAGTAACAACAACTTAAAATCTGCCAATGACATGTTATGTGAAAGTTAAAACAAACAAAATGATGGGAACGATGATGATTGGAAGGATGATTATGAGGAATAATTAGTTGAAGATATAGAGGAGTTAAAGAATCGAGAAAAAACCCAACCTAGAGGAAACTGAAAAAGTCAACCTCAGAGATCATGATGAAATCAAAGAAACAAGCGTCAGTGTCCACTTGGTGGAAGCACAAAAGAGAGAGCTCATTCACCTGTTGTGGAAATATATTGACATGTTTGTTTGGTCCTATGATGACATGCCAAGATTGAGCACCAGTATTATGTCGCATAAGTTGCCGATAAATCCAGAGTTTGATCCAATCAAGCAAAAAATATGGAAATTCAAGCCAGATTTAAGTCTAAAGATCAAGGAAGAAGTGACAAAAAAAATCCAGTCTAAGGTTGTGGAGGTCACAAAATATCCGACGTGGTTGGCCAACATCGTCCCTGTGCCGTAGAAGGACGGCAAAATTCGTATTTGTGTTGACTATAGAAACTTGAATAGAGCCAGTCCTAAGGATAATTTTTTGTTGCCCAACATCCACATCCTCATCGATAACTGTGCAAAGCATGAAATGCAGTCATTCATTGATTGTTTCATCGGGTATCATTAGATATTAATGGATGAAGAAGATGCAGAAAAAATAGTTTTTATTATGCCCTGGGGTGTTTATCATTACAGGGTAATGCCATTTGATCTCAAGAATACGGGTGCAACATATATGAGGGATATGACGACGATTTTCCATGATATGATTCATAAAGTGATTGAGGTGTACATGGATGATGTAATTATCAAATATCGCGAGAGTTCAGATCTTCTGACTCATCTGGAGAAGTTCTTCAATAGATTAAGAAGGTAATTAAATCCTACTAAGTGTGCTTTTCGGGTGCTATCAGGGAAGTTATTGGGGTTCATAGTCAGCAGAAGAGGCATCGAGCTAATCCCATCCAAAATCAAGTCAATTCAGGACTTGCCACCGTCGAGGACCAAGAAGGAAGTCATGAGTTTCATGGGTCATTTGGATTACATTAGTAAATTCAGCGCTCAATCGACATTCATATGCGAGCCAATTCTCAAGATGGTGAAGAAAAATACATTGAATGAGTGGACAGAAGAATGCCGAGAGCTTTTGACCGCATCAAGGAATACATGTCTTCACCGTCGGTTTTAGTGCCGCCAAGAGAAGGAATACCATTGTTGCTTTATCTGTCAGTCTCAGAAAATGCTTTTGGATGTGTCCTCGGGCAACATGATGAGACCGGTAGGAAAGAAAAAGCCATTTACTACTTAAGTAAAAAATTCACAACATATGAAGCCCGTTACACTCTTGTAGAAAAGACATGTTGTGCTTTGACTTGGGCAACACATAATTTGAGGCATTATCTGTCGCCCTAAAAAATATACCTCATCTCAAGAATGGATCCATTGAAGTATATATTTCAGAAGGCCATGCCTACAGGAAAGCTAGCATGTCACAGTCATTTGCCGAGATTATCGATTAATCAAGTATAATAGACGATGGATCTGGTGTGAATATTTGCCTCTATCTACGTTGGTTCAAATGGGCTATAATCTTGGGAAAATTCATCAAAGCCACATAAATGTGAGAGTATCCGATGGAGGGCAGAGAGATACCATAGGAGAGATTGATTTGTACATCCAAATGGGACCTGCTGAGTTCAAAACTAAGTTTTATGTTATGGAGGTTTTGTCACTCCTTCATCAATTATTGAAGTTCATTTGGGATGATCATGAAGTAGTTATCCAAGGAGAAAGAAGTTGAGCGGATCGTCCCAATGGTTATGTGTCGGTGATTGAAGATGTTCCAAAAGGTAGCAGTTTCTATACAGTGGAAATTGTAAATGTTGTGGACAGGGATTCAACGTCCAAAGTGCCAATGCCTTCTGTTTACAAAATAATTGCGACTGTGATGTTAAGAAATGGGTTCGACCCTGGTCGAGGTTTGGGTAAGGATCTACAAGGAATTGTCGAGCCTATTTCGATCCCATAAAATAGCTCTTAGTTTGGGTTAGGATATCAGCCTACCAAGAAGGATAGGGTTGAGGATGAGTCAAAGAAGAGTCTGTTTAGGCCCTTGCCACTCCTGTTCCAGTCATTTTCTGTATGAGAGGTGTCAAATGATGACGGTCTCAGTGATGGGATAGAAAATTTGTTCGAGGGAATCAATGTTGTACCAGAAGATCTCCCAAAGTTCAGCGGGGTGAAGCAGATTACACCAGGGAAGGCCTTGCAAAACTGGACCTCCACTTCTCTCATAACCCGTCTCCTATAGTGGTAGATGAAAGGGCAATTACTAATCATTTTTAAAATTGGTGATGATCTGGAGGAGGCCCCGCGATCAACCTTTTATATCTCAAAACTTTCTTTTCATATTTTACTGCTTTCAAAAAGGCATGGACTTGTATTTGCGCAAGTCATGAGCCATGGTTTTGTAATTATCTCTCAAATTTCAATAAAAAGGCCTTCTTAGAAAATTTTATTATTTCTAAAACACTCCTAGTCATATATTTTGTTATTATCCTGTTATCATCTAACTTGGTTTGTTTGTCCCTTACAGTAATAACAACTTAAAATCTGCCAATGTCATGTCATGTGAAATTTTAAACAATCAAAATGAAGGGAACGATGATGATTGGAAGGACGGTGATGAGGAATAATTAGTTGAAGATACGGAGGAGTTTGAGAATCGGGAAAAAACCCAACCTAGAGAAAACAAAAAAAGTCAACCTCGGAGATCATGATGAAATCAAAGAAACAAGCGTCAGTGTCCACCTGGTGGAAGTACAAAAGAGAGAGCTCATTCACCTATTGTGGAAATATATTGACGTGTTTGTTTGGTCCTATGATGACATGCCGGGATTGAGCACCAGTATTGTGTCGCATAAATTGCCAATAAATCCGAAGTTTGATCCAATCAGGCGAAAAATATGGAAATTCAAGCCAGATTTAAGTCTAAAGATCAAGGAAGAAGTGACAAAACAAATCCAGTCTAAGGTTGTGGAGGTCACAAAATATCTGACGTGGTTGGCTAACATCGTCCCTGTGCTGAAGAAGGACGACAAAATTCGTATTTGTGTTGACTATAGAAACTTGAATAGAGCCAGTCATAAAGATAATTTTCCGTTGCCCAACATCTACATCCTCATCGATAACTGTGCAATGCATGAAATGTAGTCATTCATTGATTGTTTCACCGGGTATCATTAGATATTGATGGATGAAGAAGATGTAGAAAAAATAGTTTTTATTATGTCCTAGGGTGTTTATCATTACAGGGTAATGCTATTTGATTTGAAGAACGCGGGTGCAACATATATGAGGGATATGACGACGATTTTCCATGATATGATTCATAAAGAGATTGAGGTGTACATGGATGATGTAATTATCAAATCCCGCGAGAGTTCAGATCATCTGACTCATCTGGAGAAATTCTTCAATATATTAAGAAAGTACATTTTGAAATTAAATCCTATTAATTGTGGTTTCTGGGTGCCATCAGGGAAGTTGTTGGGGTTCATTGTCAGCAGAAAAGGCATCGAGCTAGACCCATTCAAAATCAAGACAATTCAGGACTTGCACCGCCGAGGACTAAGAAGGAAGTCATGAGTTTCATGGGTCATTTGAATTACATTAGTAAATTCAGCGCTCAATCAACATTCATATGCGATCTAATTCTCAAGATGGTGAAGAAAAATACATTGAATGAGTGGACAAAAGAATACCAAGAGCTTTTGACCGCATCAAGGAATACATGTCTGCACCACCGGTTTTAGTGCGCTAATAGAAGGAATACCATCGTTGCTTTATCTGTCAGTCTCAGAAAATGCTTTTGGATGTATCCTCGGGCAACATGATGAGACCGGTAGGAAAGAAAAAGCCATTTACTACTTAAGTAAAAAATTCACACCATATGAAGCCCGTTACACTTTTGTAGAAAAGACATGTTGTGCTTTGACTTGGGCAACACAAAATTTAAGGCATTATCTGTCGTCCTAAACAACATACCTCATCTCAAGAATGGATCCATTGAATTATATATTTCAGAAGGCCATGCCTACAGGAAAACTAGCATGTCACAGTCATTTGCCGAGATTATCGATTAATCAAGTATAATAGACGACGGATCTGGTGTGACTATTTGCCCCTATCTACGTTGGTTCAAATAGGCTATGATCTGGGGCAGAGAGATACCATAGGAGAAATTAATTTGTACATCCAAATGGGACCTGCTGATTTCAAAACTAAGTTTCATGTTATGGATATCCATCCTAGCTATAACATTCTCTTGGGAAGACCTTGGATACATGGTGCAAAGGCAGTTTCGTTAGCCCTTCATCAATTATTAAAGTTCATTTGGGAGGATCATGAAGTAGTTATCCAAGTAGAAGGAAGTCGAGCGGATCATCCCAATGGTTATGTGCCGGTGATTAAAGATGTTCCCGAAGGTAGCAGTTTCTATACAGTGGAAATTGTAAATACTGTGGACAGGGATTCAACGTCCAAAGTGCCAATGCCTTCTGTTTCCAAAATAATTGTAACTATGATGTTAAGAAATGGGTTCGAAACTGGTCGAGGTTTGGGTAAGGATCTACAAGGAATTATTGAGCCTATTTTAATCCCAGAGAATGGCTCTAAGTATGGGTTAGGATATCAGGCTACCCAGAAGGATAGGGTTGAGGATGAGTCAGAGAAGAGTCTGTTTAGGCCCTTGCCACTCTTATTCCAGTCATTTCCTGTACGAGAGGTGTCAGATGATGATGGTCTTAGGGATAGGATAGAAGATTGGTTCGAGGGATGCAATGTTGTACCAGAAGATCTCCCAAAGTCCAGCGGGGCAAAGCAGATTGTGCTAGGGGAGGCCTTGCAAAATTGGACCTCAACTCCACTCATAACCTGTCGCTTGTCGTGGTAGATGAAAGGGCAATTACTAATTATTTTTAAAATCGGTGATGATTTGGAGGAGGCCCCGCGATCCACCTTTTATATCTTAAAACTTTCTTTTCGTAATTTACTACTTTCAAAAAGGCATGGACTTGTATTTGCGCAAATCATGAGCCATGGTTTTGTAATTATCTCTCAAATTTCAATGAAAAAGCCTTCATTTATTTAGAAAATTTTGTTATTTCAAAAACACTCATAGTCATATATTTTGTTATTATCTTTTTATCATCTAACTTTGTTTGTTTGTCCCTTACAGTAACAACAACTTAAAATCTACCAATGTCATGTCATGTCAAAGTTTAAACAAACAAAATGAAGGGAACGATGATGATTGGAAGGACGGTGATGAGGAATAATTAGTTAAAGATATGGAGGAGTTTGAGAATCTGGAAAAACCCAACCTGGAGGAAACTGAAACAGTCAACCTCAAAGATCATGATGAAATTAATGAAACAAGCGTCAGTGTCCACCTGGCGGAAGCACAAAAGAGAGAGCTCATTCACCTATTGCGGGAATATATTGACGTGTTTGCTTGGTCCTATGATGTCATGCTGGGATTGAGCACCAGTATTGTGTCACATAAGTTACCGATAAATCCAAAGTTTGATCTAATCAAGCAAAAAATGTGGAAATTCAAGCCAGATTTAAGTCTAAAGATCAAGGAAGAAGTGACAAAACAAATCCAGTCTAAGGTTGTGGAGGTTACAAAATATCTGACGTGGTTGGACAACATCATCCCTGTGCCGAAGGACGGCAAGATTCGAATTTGTGTTGACTATAAAGACTTGAATAGAGCCATTCATAAAGATAATTTTTCATTGCCCAACATCCACATCATCATCGATAATTGTGCAGAGCATGAAATACAGTCATTCGTTGATTGTTTCACTGGGTATCATCAGATATTGATGGATGAGAAAGATGCAGAAAAAATGGCTTTTATTACGCCCTGGGGTATTTATCATTACAGGATATGCCGTTTGGTCACAAGAACGTAGGTGCAACATATATGAGGTCTATGACCATGATTTCCATGATATGATTTGTAAAAAGATTGAGGTGTACGTGGATGTGTAATTATCAAATCCCGTGAGAGTTCAGATCATCTGACTCATCTGGAGAAATTTTTCAACACATTAAGAAAGTATAGTTTGAAGTTAAATCCTGCTAAGTGTGCTTTTGGGGTTCCATCAGCGAAGTTTCTAGGGTTCATAGTCAGTAGAAGAGGCATCAAGCTAGACCCATCTAAAATCAAGATAATTCAGGACGTGTCACTGCCGAGGAACAAGAAGGAATTCATGATTTTAATGGGTCACTTGAATTATATTAGCAGATTCATCGCTCAATCGACAGTCATATACGAGCCAATTCTCAAGATGTTGAAGAAAAATGCATTTAATGAGTGGACATAAGAATTCCAGAGATCTTTTGACCGCATCAAGGAATGCCTGTCTGCACCGTCGGTTTTAGTGCTGCCAAGAGAAGTAATACCATTGTTTCTTTATCTTTCAGTCTCAGAAAATGCTTTCGAATATGTCCTCGAGAAACATGCTGAGATCGGTAGGAAAGAAAAAGTCATTTACTACTTGAGTAAAAAATTCACATCATATGAAGCCTGTTACACTCTTGTAGAAAACACATGTTATGCTTTGGCTTGGGCAGCACAAAAGTTAAAACATTATCTGTCGTCCTACACAACATACCCCATCTCGAGAATGCATCTGTTGAAGTATATATTTCAGAAGGCCATGCCTACAGGAAAGCTAGCCAAGTGGCAAATGTGACTGAGTGAGTTTGACCTTGTGTACGTAACTCAAAAGGAAATCAAGGGGCAAGCCTTAGCGGATTATTTGGCAGAAAATCCAATTGATGAGGAATATTAGCCACTTCGAACTTACTTCCCAGATGAGGAAATTTATTTCGTAGGGGAAAATATTACAGAGATTTACCCCGGAGGGAGGATATTCTTTGATGGGGCGGTCATCTTTAAGGGTTCAGGAATCAGAGCAGTTTTGGTGTCAAAGATGGGCCAACATTATCCGGTAACTGCTAAGTTGTGTTTTCCATGCACCAATAACATGGTTGAATATGAGGCTTGTATCCTGGTCTCAAATTTTCACTTGATATGGGTGTTCATGAATTTTTAGTCATCGGAGATTCAGATTTGCTGATTCACCAGGTACGGGGAGAATGGGCGGTAAAAAATTCCAAGATTACTCCTTATGTGGAGCTAGTGCAAGAATTATGTGAAAGATTCAAAGAAGTTGATTTCAAACGTATCTCATGAAAACAAAATGAGTTTTCTGATGCTTTGGCCACCATATCTTCCATGATTCAGCACCCAGATCAAAGTTATATTGATCCTTTGGAAAAAAGCTTGAAGGAGCAACCCGTGCATTGTGCGCACGTGGAAGAGGAGCCTGATGGAAAGCCTTGGTACTATGACATTAAGAGGTATTTGGAATCTTGAGTATATCCTGAAGAGGCCAGTAACAACCAAAAGAAGACAATCCGGTGTTTGGCAAAGAACTACTTTCCAAGTGTGGAATTTCTTTTTAGGAGGACTCCAGATTTGGGGTTCCTAAGATACGTCGATGTTGTGGAAGCCAATAAATTGATAAAAAAAGGTACACATTAGAGTTTGTGGGCCCCATATGAATGGGTTTACCCTTGCCAGAAAGATCATGAGAACCGGTTACTTCTGGATGACTATGGAAAACGATTGTAGTAAGTATGTACAGAAATGTCCAAAATGTCAGATACACGGAGATCTGATTTGCATGCCTCCATATGATCTTTATGCAATAATTTCCCCTTGGCCTTTCATATCTTGGGGTATGGATGTTATCGAACCGATAGAACTATCAGCATCGAATGGGCATAGGTTTATTTTGGTTACCATCAATTACTTAACTAAATGGGTTAAAGTTGCTTCATACAGAGCCGTCACTAAGAAAGTGGTTGCAGATTTCATCAAGAATAACCTGATTTGCCGATTCGAAGTGCCAAAATCAATCATTACAGATAATGGGGCCAACTTGAATAGTCACTTGATGAATGAAATTTGTGATCAATTCAAAATCATGCACTGGAACTCCACTGCATACCGTTCTCAAATGAATGGAGCTATGGAAGCTGCCAACAAGAATATTAAGAAGATCCTGAGAAACTGCCAACTGAATAGACACTAAACTGATTAACTAAACTGAACTGATTAACTGATGGTATCATTTAGCGGAGCTAAAACTGAATTTACTAAGTTTCGTTGACTAATGGAATGTACTGAGTTCTGAGGATTGAATGAGAATACTGAAGTTACTGAGATTGATTGAGAATACTGAGGTTACTGAGATTACTGAGCTACTAAAATTACTGAGATTTCCTGAGTCACATGACTGACTGAGTTCTATGGATCATAGCTTGACTGAGGAGATCGTGAAAACATGACATGGCTCTAGGCACACAGCTAAATGTTTTAGGTACAAGTACCCCCAGGACTCAATGAGAAGAAACTGATATAACATTACTTATATGAATACATGACCAACAACACAATTCATAATTCATATATTGAAGCATTTTGTCAATCATATGATATGCATAAACTTGTACATGATTGGAGATTTCATGATATCATACTAGATGGGAATATTTCCTTCATCTAGGCATTTAATCATACACATAATAGGCATAGAATATGTAAACAACATTAAACAACAATCATACATCATGATTCATCTCTAATTTCATCATCCAAGGGTTTTAATCCTAGGTTTACAGGAATCTACATCATTACTAATCGATTACATATCCAATTTATCACCAAACATGGATTAGAATGTAATTAGTCATTATCAACATGAACAAAAGCAATCCAATCATGAAATTCATAAAGAAAATCCATAACTAGAATTTAGAAAAGAGATTCTTGGACTTCATGGACGAAAGGAGTCCATGAATGAACACTATGCATACCTTAGTTAGTGATTTTATGAAGATTGATGGAGAGATTCTTGAAATTTGACAGTAAATTCCCTTGGAATTGAACCTTTTATGAAAACCCTAGGGCTTGTTCTTGAGAGGTTTTTTAGAGTAATTGAGTATAAGCTGCAGAATTATGGCCAAATCTCGTGTTATAAGGCTTATATAGGGTCGGAAATTGACCCTTTTAACCCTGGAACATGTATTTAATTTCTAAGAAAATTTCCCAATTTTCATCCTTGGCGCGACGCGCCACTATCGTGCCAAGTCACTGGAACTGAACAATTGGGAATCTGCATGGTGGCACGACGCGGAGCTATCACGTTACCACCTTGTTTAAGACCTGGAAGTTTGGCGCTTCATGCCATTATCGCGGAGCAACACTGGAAATTGACAATTGTTATTTGAGCTATCTCTGCGACGCGCTGAAAGTTTAGGTGATACACTTTCTCACTAAACAGGCTCTAACTCTTCACTCGAGTGTCGGATTTGGATGAATTTGGTATCGATGGAAAGCTTATTTGATTCCCCACATGATATAAAGTGAAAATATTGAAAATAACACATCTATAAAAGTGGATGCATCTTTCAAACAAAGCTTCTAACATTCTTGGGGGGAATTTCAAGCTAGAAAAAGTGCGAGTATTACATATCCATTACTTGTGAATATTGTGGAGGCAGTCACCTAGGCCATGAATGTCAAATAGATAATTTATATTTCTTAATTCTTCTTATGAACAATCTTACATTGTTTCTAGTTCTTTCAGGTACGTTGATTTTAGTGAATATGATTGCAATCCGGAGTGTAATCAATATTCACAAGAGGATCAACATATTGAGAGTAAAACATTTCAAGAGGAGAATGTGAATTTGAAGAAAATTATTCATACTCTCTTTAAGAATATTGATGAAAGAATTGCATATAATTATAAAGCCACTATGAATTTAACTATGAAGGAAAATAAAGTAATAAGCATAGTAAACTCCTATAATGATGGTGAACTTTCAAATGAAACTATATCTTTTAAGGATGAAACAATTAATGAAATAAAAGAGCCTTATGAAAAAGAATATATTGCTAACGATGAAAAGACTAATTTAGTGAAGCATGGTGACAATAAATGTTTGATGAAATTCAACTCAACAAGTAACGAATGCATATTTTATTTTTATAATCCACATAAATTTATTAATTTTGAGAAAAATGAGAATAAAAAGGTCACAAGCACAAAATTAATATTTGATCATTATTCTGCAATTTCTTTTTATCATTCTAACTTTTTGAATTTTGTTGTTAGAGATTTTCAGGAAAAAGCATGGAATGATCCTTGTGAAAAATATAAATTAAAATTAAAAATTATCATGCACGATTATTTTTCTTCTCGAGATAGGGTCAAGAAAAATTGGATGATCCAAAAGAAGAAAATGCTTTATAATGTTGTTGGTCAACTATGTTTGTGCAGAATTTTCAAAAATCAAAAAAGAAAATTTGAATCAGAATTGGGGGTGGAATTCACAAGCTCTCAAAAAAAGAGAAAAACTTATTTTCCTCCTATTGCTTTAAAATTATTTGCCAGATACATGATGAGATTTAAGTGGGTAATAGGAAATATATATATTTACGCAATATATTTTATATATTTACTATTATAAATGTATTTACATTATAGTGAATATCTTGCAAAATCTAATAAGATCTAGTTGATATCTATCAGGATTTGAAGTATCTGTCTTTTAGTCAGAAACTAGGAGTATTTTCCCCTATAAATAGAGGGGTTTTATTCATTGTATTCTCAATCTTATGAAACCTCAAGAGAAGAAATAAGAATCACCCTCTCTATTCTCTCTACTCTTCTTCTTTATTCTTTCTTGGTTTATAACATTTACATTTTTTTTATTTATCGCATAATAGATTTCTTTGTTAAGTTCTTTGCTATGGTCGTAATATTTTGAGCTAGACACTTTTTTTAAAAAAATATTATAATAATAAAAATTTGAAAAATGAATTGTATGACTATCCTTCATGAGTTATATGAATATCTTTTCAAATTCATATTTGTTTATTGGTGATTAAAATTATAATATTTATTGATCCCAATTGTATAGTGTCGTCAGGTGATATAGCCTAGTTCTCTTGCTTATTTGAAAATCTAGAACTTGCCTTGAATATGATTTGAGAAGAAATACTAGGTAGATTTTTGAGTTGAAAAATGAAAGTAGGCCTTTTTGTTGAGTCATGACCAAAATTGACCTACCAATATTATGTTTATCCCTTGTCATCTCCTTGAGCCTAAATAAATCATCTCTTATTTTATTGATAAGCCAAATTCTAATTTAAATTTAATCTTTGTTATCACATCTATTCATTCACTTTATTTTCTTAGAGTCGATAAGAAATTGAATACAAAAATAGTGTGGGAAGTAGTTGTAAAAAAAAAGAAGTAAACATTAATTCTTGTTTAGCTTATTGGTATTTTGAGAATATTTTTAAAAAAAAAAGGTTATAAAAAAAAAAGTTACAAAAAAAAATGTTGGTAACTACTTCTTGAAAAATAATTGAGGAAAAGAGGGATTAAAAATGAAGAAAAAAATGGAGGTTGATTTGTTTTAGAAGCAGGAAAGCAATGATGTTAAAATGCTAAAGTGTTGTGGTGCTTATAAGGGATTTGAGTCAATTTTACTCATATACATTCTATCCATCCCTAAACCAACATTCCAACCTTATTAAATTCCTACATGATCTCAACTCAAGGACTCCTATATTAGTAGAGAACTACTCAATCGGCAAGCTTATGGAACATCGAGTAGCTTGAGATACTTCTTTGTTGAGAGAGAGAACATTTTTCTATCTATGCCCTTTTTTCGATTTTATTGATATATTGCGTAATTTATGGGCATCTCTCTTCATTTGGTAAGACACACTGGGAAAAATAAAATATTATAATTTTGATTCTCAATAGGTGAATATGAGTGCGACTAAATTTATTTGAACTCATGATGTCGTCTTTATTAAACTTTATTTTATCTAATAATTTTATTACTTAAAATTTTAATTGTTGTTTAATTTTGTCCTTTGCTCGAGGACGAACAAAGATTCAAGTGTGGGGGTATTTGATGGATATATTTATTTATATATTTTTATATATTAAATATTAATTATTTTAAATAAATATAAATAAATATATCATATTATTTTTTATTTTCTGACAAATTCTACAAGAAGAAGAATACAAGAGAAGAAACAAATTATTAAATAAATAAGAGAATTCCACAGGTATAACTATAACTTCATACTCACTCTCGTCAAGTGAAGGAATGAAACAAGTGAAGGTTTTCAGAAGAAGTTACAAGTGACCGTCATAACCACCACTTCAAAGAATGCATTCGTTGGTTCAACATTATAATTTTTTATAAATAGAGGCATTCCTTTGATTATTAATCATCCAACAACACAAGCAATATATAAGAATAAGTCTTGTTTACTTTTTCTTTCTTTCTTTTTCTTTTGTAGAGTAATATTTTCTTTACTTTATTAATTTCTCCATAATGGAGAAATTTCTTTGTGTTGAGAGCGTTGAAGAAACTTGGTATAATATTATAATATAAATCTTATTTTAGTTCTTTCAGGACTTGACTTTATTTACTAACTAAATACTTCGTGTTGAAATTCTTATACTAGAAATTAGTGTTACTTGATATTTTATATTATAGTTATAGTTTATTAAGTTGTGCTTCCCACAAGGAAGAAAACTAAATATACTATTTCATAAAATATAAGTAATAATAATTTTTAGTCACTTCTTATTTCAAATCTTTGAAATTGCTTATTTTGATCCTTATCCTCATGGAAGGATTACTTTGAACTATTTCTTAGATTTAAATAATCTCTATCTTATTTGTTTCAATTCGTATTCTCGCGAAGAGATTGACTCAAATAAGATTGTTGATTTGAGTGGTCTTTATCTTATTTCTTTCAATCTGTATCCTCGCAGAGAGATTGTCTCAAGTAATTTTAATGATTTAAAGATTGTTCGCAAGGGGTCTTTATTCCACGTGAACACATAAATCAAGTCTAGAAAGTTATTATACAATTTTATAAAAATTACTAAAATAATGATTTTATTATAATTAACATACCAAGTGAATTCAACAACCCCCAACTTCCACTCCAAGATAATCTTTAAACACTATTTTTTTACATATTTTTTTTTAAAAAGCTTTAGAAATTACTCTCCTTTCATCAATTTGATTCTCAAAGAGTACTCAAGATAATGCAAATTCGTAGCATAGATTTTCCAATCTCTGTGGGACGATATCTTAAACTATACTAGAATTTGACAGAGTACGAGAAATAAAAATCTTATATAATTTGGACTCGTCAGAGTCTATAGAAAATATATGCACATATATACGTACCATTCAATATATGTACTACTCTAAATAAAATATATACTATAATATATACACTACAATATACACACACACTATATATATAGTTATATAGAATTTTGTAAAATATATACACATGCATACGTTAAATATATACTATTTTAGAGTCTATAGAAAATATACACACACATATACGTACCATTCAATATATGTACTACTTTAAAACATATACTATAAGATATATACGACAATAAAATGATATATATACTAATTTATAAAACATATACACATGTATACGTTAAATATATACTACTTTAGAGTCTGTAGAAAATACGTACCATTCAATATATGTACTACTCTAAATAAAATATATACTACAATATATACACACACTATATATATAGTTATATACTAATTTAAAAAATATATACACATGTATACGTTAAATATATACTACTTTAAAGTCTATAGAAAATATATACACATATATACATACCATTCAATATACATGTACTACTTTAAATAAAACATATGCTACAGTATATATATACTACAATATAATGATATATATATTAATTTATAAAACATATACACATGTATACGTTAAATATATACTACTTTAGAGTCTATAGAAAATATATACACATATATACGTACCATTCAATATATGTACGACTTTAAATA